>NC_136485.1:146484058-146519058 GCF_053919585.1 Euprymna scolopes
TCTGGTGATTCAATTCTGTAGCTATAAAAGAGCCAGGAACGCCCAAGGATAGAGTATTGCTGTCAGATTTGGCAGTAGCTGCTGGGAAGAACTTATCCTGCCTCGACGGAGTTCAGAATATTCGTAGCCTATTGGTGGATGCCTTTTTTTCTTTTCTGCAACTTCTTCTCACAGAAGAGATGTTGCAAGCCTGTCTCTGCTTTATTGTCATTTTCATTGCAAGTGGTATCCTGAGCTCTAATTAATCGATGTCCCTCGGTAAACCTTCACGAGAAACACTTCTTTCGCTATACACAGTATCAATGCTTCCCCCCAATCTTTATCTGTGCCTAAATCTAAAGTAGATTCCATAAACAAAGCTTTTTTCGAAGAACTGCACACTTGTGGAACTCTCTTCAGGTTACCTGCTTTCCAACTTATTTTCAAGTCCCATGTAAACAACTTCTTGATGAGCCGTTCCCCATAATTAATCCTATTTTACCAAATTCGCACGTCTAACGATTACTATGATATTGTCCTTTTGACAGTGTACACTCTTTCACCTTTATGTCAAGTGGCTCCTAAGCCTTCATAAATGATGGTTCCTTTTAAAAAAAAAAAAAACATTAACCGGAGAAAACACACTTTCTCTGATTTGTTAGTAGGTTATTCCTACATGCAATATTAAAAAAAGCTAAACGAGAATTGAAAAAAGAAAAATGCTAAAATCTCGTAAAATAGAATAACTTTTGATTAAATAAAGTTTACAAATGTCTTGAACTTCGAAAATTGCCAATTCCTTAAAAAAAATCGTAGTTTAAGATTGACCTTTCCTTTTTAAAGGTTACTTGATTTTTAATTGTTAAAACAAGTCAAACAATTCTCTGTGGCTTTTTCACTAATATTTGGTTGACACAAGCCGAGAAATATCCACATACGAACACAACACTCATGCACAGCGACTCATACAGACGGAAAAGAAATAAAATGTAATATATATATATATATATATATATATATATATATATATATATATATATATATATATATATATATATATATATATATATAAGTTTTATTTGTTAAACATTCGAATATTTTATTTAAATATTTCAATATTTAAGTACCTAAAGCTTATCCAAGGACACGTTTCTGAATATTACCAGTTTTCAGCATGTTTAAGTTTTAACGAGGCTTGAACTCGTTACATATGGTTTGGAAGCCTAATGGTTAATCCTCAATTAACAGTATTACGCAAAATTTGACGCACAATTTTATCATTTTAAATCCAAGATTTATAATTGATTAATTAATTTTTATAACTATTCTTAGTTATTTTATTGTTGATCGAGCGGTTTAGGACGTTACCCGCCCTTTTGTTTATAATTACGTGGCGGTTTTACTTGAAATGCATTTCTGTTGTTATTATTTTTTTTATTAAACATTTTATTCAAATGTTCATTAAATAATTTTACGTGCAGCGATGTCATCCATTGATTCGTCTTTCTAGTAAAACATCAGGCCAAAATACAAGTGCGGTCATTTTCAAAAATGAAAGCGGATGATAGCCAGAAAGACGACATTTAACATGAATTTATTGAGATAAGGAAACATCCTTTTAATTGATTTGAAGCCAGAAATCTGCCTGTCAAGTGGTCAAAATTCAACGCTTTGGCATTTGAGAACGCTTCCAAACTCCTACGCCAATTCTGGGTCTAAACACTTGAAATGTTAGATGTAGGTTCCTTCGACTTTGATCACACTTTTATTTTATTTTAGCCTAAAACAATTAATGTTATGGGGTCAAAATTGGGGTCAAATGTAAAATTAAAATTCCCTCTTATCATATATATATATATATATATATATATATATATATATATATATATATATGCACATAAAGTCATGGATAGTACATAGGGCCGAATTAAACCTGGTCTGAACTACTAGGTAATAACAAAAAATATGAATTCCAGATAAAAGACGCGATGTAAATATACAACGAAATGTAACTCCCATAGTCGAGAGTAAGATTAAATTACCACAGAAAAAAAATTGTAATGAATATTATATATTTATATTTTTATTTTCAGAACTTTTCATGAGATAAACTTCTGAAAATACATATAAATATTTCGCTCTCTTTTGAATGTTTTCTTATAGAAGGACGCTTCGCTGGAATTAATTGTTTTCACAAGACATACAAAGAATTATATATATATATATATATATATATATATTAATATAAATATATATATACACACATTAATATATATATATATACATACACACATTAATATATATATATATACACATTAATATATATATACATACATTAATATATATATACATACATACATTAATATTGTTGTGGTTGCAAGGTTAAACAATAATTAGTAAGGAAATACAATGAAGACGCAAACAACAAGATAACGCAATAATAAGTGTATTAAAGAAAAGGTATATTTACAATATGTACAAATGACGGTGTTGAGTCAGAAAGTCTTGGTGGGAGGACATGTACGCTCTTCGGCGTCACTTCCCGTGGCATTTGAGTAAGACCCCCCAAGCCCAACCTAGGCTTGCCATTATAGTGTTATGTTATTCGCATATGCAAATAAGTGGTTTCCACCACAACACCCCCCTCCCAAGATTTGAAGTCACACTGATTTCAATATCTTTTTCTTTTTGGGTTTACCATTAATGGTTCATTCACTTTTCTTTTCATACCTGATCTTCGGGGTTCAGGTTTATTATAGAAACATCGGAGCCGGAGTCGAGTTGTAACTTTATTGATGTTTTAAATATTTCCACTTTTACGTATTTTCGCCGATCTTTGTCTAATTTTGTATTTGATTTTGTTTGCTGTACTCTCTTTCTGGTGTAATCTTTATATCTGCAGCAATGGCTGTTGTGTCCCACCTTCTTACAAATGTAGCATATTTTCTTCTTATAAGGACAATCTGATTCCCAATGCTTTTCTACGCATCTCTTACAATTATATCTCGGAAGAGGCTTGTTATATTCTGTACTATATTTATGGTTATTATCTTTGGAATATCCCGTTCCATTGCTTTTCTTTGTAAAGTTCTTGGTTGGTGCGTATGGTTTTCTAACTTTTCTTACATATGCCACTCCGGATTCTTCTATATTTTTGAATCCTTTTTTAGTGTAATGGCCCTTTCACAGTCCTCTGCTAGTTTCTGGAGGGTTAAATCTTGATCAGATTCCAGCTTAGACAACACTCGTCTTCGTATTTCTGCATTTTTCGTGGAAACTAACCCTTGAGTGAAGATTAGACATTTAAAAGCTTCTACCGTTAGTTCAACAAGCTTAAAATTATCGCAGTTTTTATTGACAACTGATGCGTATGTCAAATAATCTTGGTTGTCCATCTTTCTTGATTCATGCACAGCTATCTTTTATGAAAAAGAGATATATTTGGATTAAATAATTCTTTTAGTAATTTTACAGCTTCCATGAACTCTAATTCCGCAGTTTTTTATGTAATATGTAATCTACGAATTTGCTGTGTTCTGATGTTCCCAATTTTCTGAGTAAGAGGCTCACTTTCTGACTATTTGGCCAATTTTTACAGTCCAGTTGGAACACATCCTCGTATCTTGTGTAGTATGCTTCAACATTCTTCTCTTCCTCAGGCACATAATGAAATGTGTCCATACTATTAAAAATAGTTGTATGGGAGAAATTAACACTATCGACATTTTCTCGATTACTCTTTAGTAGTTCCAGTGTTTTAGCAAAACGTTCCTTTTGTCTTTCTTCCTGTTCCAATTGCAGTTTTTTTCTGTTTTAATTGTGCCATTTTCTGCTTTTCTTCTTGTTCCTGCTGCAATTTCAATAATCTGTCCTCTCTCTTTTCCTCGCGGTCAGCCTGTGCCTGTATTTGTGTTTGCAATATCTCGTTTTGTGTAGCTTGTGCTTGTAAAAATTGCATGAACATTTGTGATAAGTCTTCTATGTTTTTTTTTTGTTTTTTTTAGTGTGTAGTAAAAAAAAAGATGTACCATGTACCATATACACCGGTTTGGGTTACAACAAAAAAAAGCAAATTGCTGTGAGCTCCTGTTTTCAATAATAATATCGCTGCTTGCCATAATATATTCTTTTTGCGAGTCACGCTGCAAAAAAAAAAAAAAATAAAACAGGTTTATCTGGAATCACGAAATGGAATTGACTTTCCGTTTTTAGGCACTTACTAATAAGTAACTCTTTCCACAAAATAAAAGTTTTTTTCGAGTCACAATTGAATAAATGTATGCAGTACATTTAGTTCTTGGAGTTTTTTCTCTAGTATTTTAGTAATTAAAATACCTCTTAAATTGAGATTACCTTTTTTCCCCGTAACGTTTTACTGTATTATCCGTTATTCATTGACAACTTAAAAAAATCCTTTCCTTGAATTTAAGTTTTAGCTGTGGTATTTCTTTTTAGTACCGACGTCAACCAAAACATTAATTAAAAAGTCCTTTAGTTGTTTTGTTTACGGAGAACAGTAATTAGAATCCACTGGTGAACTTTTTTCGTAGGTTACTTCCTTGCTTTTCGTAATACGGGTCTGACCTGTCGTTTTTTCGACAGAACAAAGTTCGCTTTTCGTTTGCAAGTTGGTCATTTAGTAAGATTTGTCGTGTAGCGACAAAACAAAAATTCACTTTTACATTCGTTTGCAAGTCGGATTCCCAGAAAACGGCGTAAATTGTCGCTTTTGCCACGTTAGAGTTTTTTTTCACTTAAGTTGAAACTTCTCTTTCGCGTAAAATCCGTTTGCTCGTCAACACTTTGCATTCCTTACAAAAAATAGTCAACCTTTGCGTTGTACTTTTTTTTTTAAAATAGTTCTTCGTCAAACTGTTATATTTGACGCTTCATATCTCGTCGCCAACTGTTGTGGTTGCAAGGTTGAACAATAATTAGTAAGGAAATACAATGAAGACGCAAACACAAGATAACGCAATAATAAGTGTATTAAAGAAAAGGTATATTTACAATATGTACAAGTGCCGGTGTCGAGTCAGGGAGTCTTGGTGGGAGGACATGTACGCTTATCGGCGTCACTTCCGGTGGCATTTGAGTAAGACACCCCAAGGCCAACCTAGGCTTGCTATTTATAGTGTTATGTTATTCGCATATGCAAATAAATGGTTGCCACCACAACAAATATATATATATATATATATATATATATATACATATATATATATATACACATTCATATATATACATATATATATATATGTATATATATATATATATATATATATATATATATATATTTATATATATTTCCATAAGTACACACATTTAAAATATAACATGGATGATTATCTATGAAGTAAATACTTAACTAAAGCGGTCTGTGGTATGTTCCTTGATAATTCAGTCAAATCTTTTTTCATGGGGGCGTTTGCATCATTTTCTTAGCGTTCATCTCTCACCGATTGTTGCATAAGCATAAAACAGTAGTTTCTAGGGCTGAAAATTATTTTTAACATTTTTAAGTATTATTGCGTTCTTACGAAAGAAAAATCCTTGAAGTTGTGTATATCATGGAAAAGTAGAAATGTTGGTTAATTTACCTTTATACTTGCATTTGATCAATCTAACCTTCAATGTTAACAAGTATAGATTTTATCGTATTCATAAACGGTAACCGTGGAGTATGTTCCTTCTGAATGGAGTAAAATCTTGCTACGTTGCATGTATCGACCATTAAACCGAGGTTGATCGTTATCTCGCACACTGATGATTGTGTAAGCATATTGCACTTGTTCATGCACGTTTTTTTTTGCCTTTCCTTACGCAGTGGTCACCACTTTCCAAGGCCCGGAAGCCACTCAGGGATAAGGGTTATTGCAAGTACATTGGTTAGTGTGGAGATTTGATAAACTGTTTACTTAAGGGGGCGGTTCATTAGGAATTTGTTAACGTTGGACTTGAACACATCCAAGTTGTAGTCAGGTAGGAAGCAGGCATACGGAACGTTGTTCAATTAATGTTTAGATTTCTATTAATTTCGTGGAGATTAACAACACTCCTTTGCCTTTCGATAACCTTCAATCGCTTAAGTTTTTACATTGTAAGAGATCTGCAATGAAGAAATGGGCAATCAATCATATGCCATATCTTCGTAAACATCGGATTGACTTAAATAATATTTTTCAAATAACTAACCGTTAATGATACAATGTTAATTTCTTTGCGACTTGTATTTATATATACATATATATATATATATATATATATATATATATATATATATATATATATATATATATATATATATATATATATATATATATATATATATATATATATATATACATACTAGCGTGCGTACCCGGCGATGCCCGGGTCGACATGAAGTTTCGTTTGGAACAAATCTCCTATACTAAGGATATTTTCATTATGGTCGATGTCGTTACGCCCACACCAATTTCCAAAATAACGAATAAAAACCTGAGAATACAAACGCCCCAAAAAGAAGTACATGATACTCTCTCCGCCAGATATTTCGGCAGAATGGATACGAAAAGAAGCTCAAGGTATTGAGCACATTTTTTTTGCTCATGCGTTGGATCCAACCCCCGCCAAAAAAAACTAAAAATAAAATTAAAAAATAAATGAATCAAAACAACTCTTGTTGCAATAAGAATAACTGCGAATGCCGAAGCGACTGAAAAAATATATGTCTAGGTAGGCTCCAACCTTAAAAGCAGATAAAAGAAAAAAACTACTATTACCACTGTAGAAATAATAACGTTATAAACATTAACGCGTTTAAACAACTTAGGTGCAAAATGGAATTCTTTTTATTGGCTGTTTTTCACTGCTTTTTCCCCCGTAAAATAAATAAGTTTTCGACTTGTTTCTTTTTACTTTGAGGGGGCCAATTCCCGGAACGCTTGAAGATTCTGTATAGTCGGTCCAGGAATAATAAAAACAAACACATGACATATTTTCGTTTATTCCAAGTGTTTTATTTATTTATGTACTTATTTATTTTTTAATATTTAAAAATGAAGTAAAATATCTTTTAGCCTATACGAAATAATTTTTGCACGCTAGAAACTTACTGTCATTACCAAATTTTTTTATGTAGGGACGATTTTTTTAAAATCTTTTGTACTTCGGAACATATAAAAAACATCAGGAGAAATGCCCGTTTCTAAAAAATCGACGTCCGAAATATAAATTTCAAATAAATAAAGTTAAATATATTATCGATATAATCATTATTTAAAGTTGATGAAATAACAACCTTAAATACGGCACATACAATAACTCTCACAGTAAAAAATGTAACTAACTTACATCTATTTAATTGAATCGATGTTCCTTAATATATATGCAAATGGGTAGATTTTGAAAGAATCGCACTATATATAGAAATAAAGGGAATATTAATACATGGATGTTTTGTATATCTTAATCAAATTGGGAACAAAAAACAAACAGACAGACGAAAATAGAAATTTATATATATATATATATATATATATATATATATATATATATATAAATGTGCGTGAGCCTCTTTTATCTCCTTGTCTTATAACGACCGATGATAAGATTTTCCTTCAGCTTAGGAAGTAAACAAAAGTCACGGCGAGCAAGGTATGAACTATAGGGCTGGTTATGGAATGAGTTGTTGCCTATCTTTGTCGATACTCTATGGCTGACTGGGATAACTTCCGTACATTCATATCTGACCTACCTCTGCATTTCATATTTAAAAAGGATATGTTCTCTATACTATCAGACCTGACCGAATGGTTAATTGTAGGCATAGATCGATTAATACCATCCACCAAATTCCAACAACACCTAACAGCCAGCCATGGTTCTCCCCTGAATGTGCTGCTGCCATCGCGCACAGAAATCACTTTTTCCATAGCTATCAACGTAATAGATGCACTGAGACTAAAGCTGCTTTCAGAACTGCCAGCAACCACTGTAAAAGAGAACTACAAATTTCAAGAGAGCTATATGATGTCTGTTAAATCCAAAGTAGCTGAGCAGCGGCTTGATTCCCACCAGTTCTGGCAAATACCAAACAGAATTTGTAACAGAAGCGTGCTTCCATCCCAACTATCATCAGTGGACCTGAGGTCATCTCGTCAGCATCAGACAAGGCCAGAATATTTGCCAAGAACTTTGCAGCTAATTCTACCCTATGCTAAATGGCCATCGACTCCCTGTATTTCCTCCTATAAAGACAGCACGCTATGCAACATACAAATATCTGTGCGTAAGGTCGCCAAGCTAATCAAGGAACTTGATTCCAGTAAAGCAACTACCTCTGACGGCATTCCAGTTATAGTGCTAAATAAGGTCCAGCCAGAACTTGCCGCCATATTTACAAAACTGTGTAAGCGATGCTTTAAGGAGAAGTGCTTTCCAACACCCTGGAAAACATAATCAGTATGCCCTGTATTTAAGAATTCAGATGAAAAGTAATCTCCCTCTCAATACAGACAAATAAGTCTCCTGTGTGTCATGAGTAAGTGGTTGAAATCCGTATTAAATAAAGAAGCCTCCTTAGTGACATGCAATATGGGTTCCGCTCTGCAAGATCTACCGCAGATGTGCTAACGGTTATATCATATAGGATTAGTGAATCTCTTAACAAAGGCTTCCTTTCCAGGGCAATTGTTCTTGACATATGGAACACCTTCGATAAGATATAGTATAAGGGCCTTCTTCACAAGATTTCCAGCTACGCTATTACTGGAAATATTTTCTCAATCATTAAATCATTTCTCTCTGATAGGTTCATAAGAGTAGTGGCAGAAATCAGAGGTGCACAGTATTAATGCTGGAGTCCCCCATGGGTCTATCCTGGGCCCAACTCTCTTCCTGATCTACATCAATGATCTCCCAAAACACATACTTAAATCATTCGTTGACATCTATGCTTACGACACGACAATCTATGGCAACACATCAAAGGCCGTAAATGAGAAAGTTCTCTCTAATTCTCTCTCCTCTGATCTTGAGCGCGTGGTACAATGGGGGAAGACGTGGCTGGTCACGTTTAATGCATCCAAAACCAGGCTTCTATCTTTACATCATCAACGCTCTGATCCCCATCTTGCATCAATTGAAATTGATGGCTCTCGTCTTGGGGAGGCTCTATGTTTTGACAAACTTATGCGTTTGCCCTTTACTCCTGATCTGAAATAGAACACGTACATCAAGTCTGTTGCCAGTGACGCTGGGAAAATGATTGGATCCTTCTACCGATCCAGAAGATATCTCACTACTGGTGCAATTCTCTATCTGTATAAAAGCCAAGTACGTCCAAGGATGGAGAACTGCTGCCACATCTGGGCAGGAGCTGCTAGAAGCAGCTAATCCTGCCTTGACAGAGTACAAAATAGACTTCGTGGTTTGGTGGGGGATGCCCTTTTTTCTTCCTTGCAGCCTCTCTCCCACAGAATAAACGTTGCGAGCCTGTCTTTGTTTTATCGTTATTTCCATGGCAAGTGGGCGTCTGAGCTCATATCTCTCGTTCCCCCATTGTCAATAATTTTCCTCACTCTTTATCTGTGCTCGAATCCAAACGTAGATTCCATGAGCAGAGCTTCTTTTTCCGAAGTTCACTATCGTGGAACACTCTTCCGTTCGCCTGTTTACCACCTGACTACAACTAGGATGTCTTCAAATTCAACATAAACAAATTCCTTATAAATCACCCCCTTTCGTAAGACACTCTATAAAATCTCCAATACTATCTCATTGATTACTAAACACACAATAACCCTTATGCCTGACTGGCCTCCGGGCCTTGATAAGTTGTGACCCTCATGTAAAAAACAATAAAATAAAATAAGTATGTGGCAAGTATAAAGCTGGTGAATTGTTCATTGTCTAGGTCTAGATGCCACTGACCTTATTTTATATATCTTTAATCACAGTCTATAATCAACTTTTATTTGCAAACCTAACGGCTATGACATTGTTGTTATTTTATTTTTAAATATGTAATTTTACTTTCCGTTTTCTTTAATAAAATATGTATGTAGTTTCTATCTAAAGATCGTGAAGTTAATAAGAAAGCTATATTTTAATAGTTACTCTTTTTCCTATCTGCGCGTATTTATTCACGATTTTTAGAAAGATTAAAATAAGTGAGTGGGAAATAAGGGGAGCTTTTTTAGGACACAATATTACACAGCTAAATGCTTATCTTTATATAATGCCGCTTTTTTCGAGGTTATTGAGCCTCCATTATATATTAACGATAACCAGTGTAATCTATCTTGAAAACACACTCCGTTTTGAACAAAAAAATGGATGCACCAGCTCAACTAGAGTTACATAAACCATTGATCTTAGCAAGAGAGTAATTTTTGCATATACTCTTTTCTATAATAAACTACCAAAATACTACAGATTGGAAAACGCCCGTACAAAATGGAAACGTAAACAAGAACAGCAGAAAGTAACAAACAAAATACGATTAGTGAAATGTGTTCAGTTCCTATGCGCTTTGCAGACTGTGCACTACCCAACCAACTTATTTTGAATCACCTTCCTCCGCATACCTCTGCCCCACGTTACAGGGCCAAAAGGTTTCCACAACCAAGGAAACAGTTAATGACCAAATATTTGAGACATGTAGACATGCGTTTTCTCCCTTGATCTATTACAAGATGTCTCACAATGAGAAAAACTATTTATGAAACATCACTGTTCCAGTCACCCGAAGATTATTTAGTTTATTTGCCAGCACGTTTCATAATTGTAATATATCTAACCTAATAGATGTGTGATAGGAATATAAAATCCTTCCTAAGAACATATCTTAGCGTCCAGCAAAAAAATATTATGTGAATATCATTGTTTCAGATTACATCTTATATCAAAAGGCTGCAACAGCCTGCTTTTCGACAAATTCACTCCAGCATATTCCTCAGAATATATGTGGCCGCTATCCTTATCCTGACATCTCTCCACTCACTCTGTGACTCAACTCTCTCTGCTTCCTCTCTGCGACTCAACTCTATCTCTCTCCACATTCTCTCCGACTCAACTCTGGCTAATTTTCGCACGACCGTCATATATATAATAGGGTATATGGATGGTGGGGTAAATCTCCCCAGCCAATACAATTTCGCCACGAAATATAAAACTTATAGGGTTTTGCGTGGGTACAATTCCCACACTGAAATCTAAAGTAATCATTCTCCAGGCTAGATGTCAATTCTGACATCCGACCCTGAGTTCAATTTAGGCCAGACAAATAAGTTAAATTTCCTGTTGTCAACTTTTAGCCGTAAAAATATATTTCTCTGGTTTTCAAACAATATCTATTTTGAAATGAAATAAAAAAAATATATATTTATCTTCTCGACCTTACATCCCTGGGTTATCTGGCGACACACAGGAATAAAACGTTACTTCAGCGTAGTTCTAACGCTCCTCTATGGGGGATTACGTAACACTGCTTTTCGAAAAAGTCACTCCAGCATATTCCAGAATATATGTGGCCGCTATCCTTATCCTGACATCGTCTCAACAAGAGGCCAACAAGATCTTCATCCGTCTCAATCATTCTGAACCGTATATAAAGTTCACCATTGAACACCCCGACGCATCTATATATACTTAACTTTTAACCCTCACTCTTAACATTTTCGAAACAAGACACATGCACACAAAATCATATAGGAAAAGAGCCTTCATGGGCATCTTTATATATTAAAAATCTGGCCTCCGCATCATAGTTAAAATATGATATGCTAATAATAATGCACATACACGTAATTACGACGTACGGTATGCGTGCATTTCTGCAGAGTAAGGTAAAGACAGATAAGCATAAAGGTATATATTACAACCATGGCGTCCTGATTCTAAAAAAAAGTTTCTGACAACTACAACCCCAACAAAACCACCCAACTATAAACACTAAGCAAAGAAAGTAACGTATTTAATATAAGGTGACAGGAATCACTGGTTATAAACATTAACTCAAAATAAATAACGTAAGAACTAAACTGCAACCTACATATATAAACACATCAACTACAACAACACTCTCTGCATTCACTCTTTACTAGAAATAAAAACAAATCTCTTATGCCCTAGACTACTAATCAATAAAACAGATAATACATGAATAAGAACATTTGATGAAATACAGAAAACTACATATATATATATATATTCACATAAAAAAACAAAAGTATTAAAAAAGTCAAAAATGATATATAGAAAAAAAATGAAGTAGAACATTATTCAAAATAAAAAAAAATATATGAATAAATATATGTGAATTTGTACATGTGTGCACGCGTGTACGCGGATGTGTACACTTTTGTAATGGGATTAATTAAAACCCACGTAGTGATGCTTCTCTAGACCATTCCCTTCAACCAAGAACGGTTATTACACTGCACTTAATTCATTAGGTAACCTAAAATCCCACTTAAATACGAAATAATTATCTTTTATATATATTTAGAAAATCTACTATAACTACTAATAAAACACACAAAATAAAATTTCATCGAAAAGTTGTATAGTGTATTTGGCACAACGCTTCATACATACTTGTGTATGTTAGTAAATATATATGGGGGTGTATGTTAGTAACTATAGGATATATAATTGAATATGATTATAAAGAACGTCTAATATTATTATTCATCACATATATACAAGCTCATGTCTACGGTGTTTCCTACGGACCCTATTTATATAGGCTTCATACATATATGGACGTTGCTCACTGGTAAATGACAAAGTGTGGTGAGTTAAATGTTCAAGATCGCCAGTATTTTACGTGAACAGGCGACAGAGATGGCGGAAATTTTCTGTTTCTATGTCAATACTTGTAGCCATGCCACTAGTAAGGGTGCTGGAGGTAAACGTTTTATCTGGGATGGCGTTATCCGCCTGATAGTCAGGGACCCGAACCTTGGATTAACCATAAGGAGGCTGCCCTATCAGCAAGTGCAACGTACTGGGGCTGCTGTATTGCCATTTGGTTAATGGATTCTAGACCATGAAGTAACTTATGTTAGGGCCTCTCGATGCCATATTAGTAGGTAATTGTTACGGCTTTACCTTATCATGTTTTACCAAAAAAATATCTTCGTTACTTTTCTCTCTTAGTTTCCCCCTCTGTCCTGCTTTAAGCAAGTCTGGCGACCTTGTCCACAAACTCCAAATTCCATCATGACAAGTTTCAATAAAAAATAAACGATCCACCCGGATGTGAAACTTCCAACGTAGACCCCCACTACCATGTCTCCTTCTACAACATCAGGGGTCTACTTTCTAACATTCCAGAGGTTGACACCCAATTACAGGAGACTAAATCAGACCTTTTATTTTGAAGCGAAACCGGAATTAGACAGACTATTTCCCTTAATGATTTCGTAATTAAAGCATACTCTAACTTAACTTCCAAATCTGACCCCCAAGATCGCCATGGGCATGAATTATGTGCTTATATTAAAGATGGCTTTCCATGTGGTAGGGCCATCTCAATAGAAGATCCTAACTTACCCTATATGTGCTTCCGGGTTGCACAAGCTCACACTACCACATTTATAGTTACTCTCTATCGCCCCCATAACAGCGGTGTTACTATCTTTAAAAGCATATCTAGAGAAAATTGACTAGGTTCTATCAGCATATCCTTCAGTTAACATTCACGTATGTGGAGACTTCAATGTTAATAATGTGGAATGGTTGACGCACTCAAACAAGACCGATGATGAGGGGACGTTCTTTCATGATTTCCCCATTGCTTATGACCTCAGTCAGATGATTCACGTGTGTCCGACAATGACGGCCAGTATGCGAGTCTCCTAGACCTTTTTCTCACAACTTGCCCTGGCCTATGTTCAGTTTCCGTTCTGTCTCCTCTTGGATCTTCCGACCACTCAGTTGTATCAATTAAGATAAAAATGAAATGTAATAAGTCCTCAGACGTACCTCTCCATCGTACATTATATCGATACACTATAGCTGACTGGGATATTTCCCGTACATTTACCTCGGATCTTCCTCTGCGTTCCATGTGTAAAAAGGATGTGCGGAATGGTTGATTGTAGGTATAGACCATTTTAACCCTCGAAAAAGTTCCAGCAAAAACCTAACAGCCAGCCATGGTTTTCTCCAGAATGTGCGGCTGCTATTGCGCACAGAAATCACTTTTTCCACTGCTTCCAACGTAATAGATGTATGGAAACTAAAGCCGTTTTCAGGACTGCCAGAAACCATTGTAAGAAAGTAAGAAAGAATGCAAGAGAGTTGTATGCTCAGGCCATCAAGTCCAAAGTAGCTGAGCAGCGGCTTGGTTCCCACAAGTTTTGGCAAATAGAAAACAGAATCCTGAACAGAAGCGTGTGCTCTATCCCAACTATCATCAATGGACTTCAGTTAATCTGGTCAGCATCAGAAAAAGTCCAACTTTAAAGGTTAAATATAGCTTATAAATGCTTGAAATGTTGACTTTTCCAAGTAAAAGCCAATGAAATATTTTTAATGGCTAGAATACGTTAGCAACTCCTAATTTAAATCAAATAATGAATTTAAAAAAATAAAAGGAGATAATCGCATCTGGTAAGGAACATGATCAAAGGTAGATGATCATCCTTTTATCTGTTTTATATAATATAAAGGACGTTATTGAAAGTAATTAATTAAATTAATAATATTTGAATCATTTATTTATTTGTTGCACTTAATAAAAATAGTAACATGCAAAGGTTAAATTTAAATAGATATTTAAATAAGATATAAAACAATAGTAAATATATCAGATAAACTACTACTACTAATAATAATAATAATAAAGATGATGATCTACATTTCATTAATAAATTTATAAAATTATAAATTAAAAATTCTATGATGGATTATTAATAAGAAACATTTTTAATGACTTATGTAGGTTTATATTTGTTAAATCTAAACCAACGTTTATGAATGCATGGAGGGGAAACCCATCTTTTGAATTAAGGAGAGTTGTTTAATTTGTAATGACATCATATTTTAAAATCTTAAGAGCGTCATATCTACAGAGTGTATGCTTTTTATTTTAGATTTAAAATATTAACAACTCCATTTTATTTCAGTATTTAATTTGTGTATTTCTGTTTTATTAAATGCTAGCTTTTTTCTAGTCCAATACCGGCTTCCATCTTATCTCGAAATTACTTATAACGGCACCAACTTACTTTCGGAAGAACCCCCTCCCACCATCAGCCTTTTCTTTTATGTCGTAAGCTTCTTAAAACGTTACTAGCTTAAGTTCAGAATAAAATCACGACTTTCTTTTAACGGCTAATTTTAAAAAAAAATGTTTTGAACGCTACTAACTGAATTTCTTTCAATGCAGTTTGCAATTTGGAGACGGAATTGTTTTTGTTGAGATAAGTGATTTCAATCATGCTTTTTATTTTAGATTTAAAATATTAACAACTCCATTTTATTTCAGTATTTAATTTGTGTATTTCAGTTTTATTAAATGCTAGCTTTTTTCTAGTCCAATACCGGCTTCCATCTTATCTCGAAATTACTTATAACGGCACCAACTTACTTTCGGAAGAACCCCCTCCCACCATCAGCCTTTTCTTTTATGTCGTAAGCTTCTTAAAACGTTACTAGCTTAAGTTCAGAATAAAATCACGACTTTCTTTTAACGCCTAATTTAAAAAAAAATGTTTTGAACGCTACTAACTGAATTTCTTTCAATGCAGTTTGCAATTTGGAGACGGAATTGTTTTTTTTGAGATAAGTGATTTCAATCATGCTTTTTATTTTAGATTTAAAATATTAACAACTCCATTTTATTTCAGTATTTAATTTGTGTATTTCTGTTTTATTAAATGCTAGCTTTTTTTTTTTCCTCGTACATATGTTTATTTATCTACCGAGTTGATAGCAAAAATTACGAATTATACTCATTTTTAGTTCGTGTGAGGGGAATCTATCACCATACTTTCCCTTAAACACGTCTGTTGGACTTTTATTAAGTACAATACTTAATAGTGTTTTTTTTTTGTTGTTTAATGGAGAGTAGAAAACGCATTGTGGATGCGTTATCGGCAGCTCCTGTTACTCTCGCTTCTTCTTATTTGTCCCTCAGTCTTCATTTTTTAAATGAGTGATTTTTCGGACAAAGGGAGAAGAAAAAGCTGTTTTCTAGGTTGGCAGTATTTTTGCGAACAGTTTGATGAGATGGCGGAAATTTTCTGTTTCTATGTCTATCCTTGTAGCCATGTCACTAGTAAGGGTGCTGGAGGTAAACGTTTTGTCTGGGCTGACGTTATCCGCCTGATAGTCAGGGACCCGAACCTTGGATTAACCACTAAGGAGGCTGTCCTATCAGCAGGTGCAAAGTACTGGGGCTGCTGTATTGCCATTTGGTGAATGGATTCTGGACCATGCAGTAGCTTCTGGTGGGGCCTCTCGATGCCATACTAGTGGGTAATTGTTACGGCTTTACCTTATCATTAGCTACAAATAAAAAAAAAATCTTCGTTTCTTTTTCTCTCTTAATTTCCCCTCTCTGTCCTGCTCTAAGTAAATCTGTCGACCTAGTCCACAAATTCCAAAATTTCATCATGACAAGTTTCAAGAAAAAATACACGATTAAACCCGGTTCTCCAACTTCCAACGTAGACCCCTACTACCATGTCTCCTTCTCCAACATCAGGGGTCTTCGTTCTAACCTTCGAGAGGTTGAAACCCAATTACAGGAGACTAAACCAGACCTTTTATTTTTAAGTGAAACTGGCATTGGACAGGCTATTTCCCTAGATGAGTTTGCAATTTCAGGATACTCTAACTTAACTTCTAAAACTGACCCCCAAGATCGCCATGGGCATGGAATATGTGCCTATATTAAAGATAGCTTTCCATGTGGGAGGGACATCTCCAGGGAAGATCCTAACTTACCCTATATGTGCTTCCGGGTTGCTTTAGCTCACACTACTGCATTTATATTTACTCTCTATCGCCCCCACAACAGCGGAGTTACTATCTTTCAAAGCATATCTGAGAAAATTGACCAAGTCCTTCCTACTTATCCGTCAGCTAACATTCACATATGTGGAGACTTCAATGTTCACAACGTCGAATGGTTGACCCACTCCAACAAGACCGATGATGAGGGGAGGTTCTGTCATGATTTCTCCATTGCCTATGACCTCACTCAGATTGTTCAGGAACCTACCCGTGTGCCCGATAATGACGGCCAGTATGCGAGCCTTCTAGACCTTTTTCTCACAACTTGCCCTGAACTATGTTCAGTTTCTGTTCTGTCGCCTCTTGGATCTTCCGACCACTCTGTTGTATCAATCAAGATAAAAATGAAATGTAATAAGTCCCCAGACGTACCTCTTCATCGTACAGTATATCGATACACTAAGGCTGACTGGGGTAGCTTCCGTACATTTATATCTGATCTACCTCTGCATTCCATGTTTAAAAAGGATGTGTCCTCTATAGTATTAGACCTAACTGAATGGTTAATTGTAGGTATTGACCATTTCATACCCTCTAAAAAGTTTCAGCAAAACCCTAACAGCCAGACATGGTTCTCTCCAGAATGTGCTGCTGCCATTGCGCACAGAAATCACTTTTTCCACTGCTTCAAACGTAATAGATGTATGGAAACTAAAGCCGTTTTCAGGACTGCCAGCAACCATTGTAAGAAAGTAATAAGGAACGCAAGAGTGTTGTATGCTCAATCTGTTAAGTCCAAAGTAGCTGAGCAGCGGCTTGGTTCCCACCAGTTTTGGCAAATAGCAAACAGGATCCTGAACAGAAGCGTGTGCTCCATCCCAACTATTATCAATGGACCTTAGGTAATCTCGTCAGCATCAGACAAAGCCAAACTCTTTGTCAAGAACTTTGCAGCTAATTCTACCCTTTGCGACCAAGACCGCCAACCCCCAATATTTCCTCCTGTATCAGAAAACACGCTATGTGATATACGTATATCTGTATGTGATGTTGCGAAGCTAATACAAAAACCTTGATTCGAGTAAAGCAACTGGCCCTGACGGTATTCCAATTATAGTACTCAAAAAACTTCAACCTGAACTAGAACCCATACTTACAAAACTGTTTAAACGTTGTCTTAAGGAAAATAGTTTCCCATTTCCCTGGAAAATCTCATCAGTATGCCCTGTATTTAAGAATTCAGGTGATCGCTCATCCCCCTCTCAGTACAGGCCAATAAGTCTCCTGTGCGTCATGAGTAAGTTGCTAGAATCTGTGTTAAATACAGAAGTAATCAAACATCTCAACAAAAATAACCTTCTTAGTGACACTCAATATGGTTTCCGTTCTGCTAGATCTACAGCAGATGTCCTTACAGTTATATCGCATAGGATTAGCAAATCTCTCGACGGTGGCAATCTTTCTAGGGCAATTGCTCTTGACATATCTAAAGCATTTGATAGGGTATGGCATAAAGGTTTACTTCATAAGATCTCTAGCTATGGTATAGCTGGAAAAGTCTTCTCAATTATTAAATCATTTCTTTCTGATAGGTTCATAAGAGTAGTAGTTGAGGGGCAAAAATCAGAAGCTCACAGTATTAATGCCGGTGTCCCTCAGGGATCCATCCTGGGCCCAACTCTTTTCCTGATCTACATTAATGATCTTCCAAATCATATCCTTACATCATTTGTAGACATTTATGCTGACGACACTACCATTTATGGTAGCACATCTAAGACAGTAAACGACCAAGTTCTCTCCAATTCTCTCTCCTCTGATCTTGAGCACGTAGTACAATGGGGAAAGGAGTGGCTGGTTACTTTTAATGCATCTAAAACCAAGCTTCTCTCTTTACATCATCAACATTCTAATTCACATTTGTCATCAATTGAAATGAATGGCTCTCGTCTTCAGGAGGCCTCAAGTTTTGACAAGCTTCTGGGCTTGACCATTACTCCTGATCTTAAATGGAACACGTATATCAAATCTGTTGCCAAGGCCGCTGGAAAAATGGTGGGATCTTTCTATCGATCCAGTAGATATCTCACTGCTGATGCTATTCTCTACCTATATAAGAGCCAGGTACGTCCAAGGATGGAATACTGTTGCCACATCTGGGCAGGAGCTGCTAGAAAGGACTTGTCCTGCCTTGATAGAGTTCAAAATAGACTTCGTAGCCTCGTAGGAGATGTCCTTTTCTCCTCCTTGCAACCTCTATCTCACAGAAGAGATGTTGCGAGTTTGTCTCTGATGTATCGTTATTTTCATGGAAAGTGTGCAACTGAGCTTCAATCTATGGTCCCCCCTCGCCAAACTTTCACACGAAACACTCGTCTAGCTGTAAACACTATCAATAATTTCCCCCACTCTTTATCTGTGCCTAAACCTAAACGTAGATTCCATGAACAAAGCTTCTTTCTTAGAACTGCACGCCTGTGGAATTGTCTTCCGTTTTCCTGCTTTCCGGCTGACTACAATATGGTTGTGTTCAAGTCTAAAGTAAATAAGTTCTTGATGAGCCGTTCCATATAAGTTATTAAATTTACCAAATTTTCATTACTAATGATTACTATATTGACCAATTTCTACTGTACACTCTTTAACCCTTATCCTTGAGTGGCCTCTGGGCCTTGATAATGTGGTGACGCCTTTGTAAAAAAAAAAAAAAAAAAAAAAAAATCTGCCCCCCTCCGGCATATATAATTTATATGATCCTATTATTTCCCACTTCAAATTGAAGGAAATATTCTTATAATTGATTTGGCAAACATGTTTACATAGAGTGGTTTTGTTCACCAGGGAGCGATTTTTAAAAGAGTGATTGTTGATTGAAATCCTATGTTTAATAAGTCGAGATGTGGAACTGAAATAGATTGCGTTTTGTTTAATGTATTTATTGTCAGATAGATTAGGGGTGGCATTGGTATGTAATGGGTTAGTTTGTATTTGATTGGTAGATTGGTCTGATCTAGCTATCGTTGTAATTAGCATCATTTAAAGTTGCGGGTTGTGATACAGTGCAGCTATGAACTACATTTTATATTTTGCAGGTAGCTTGTAGAGGACATCGATTTTTTTTTACAGTTACAGCCTGCTATAGTTTCTGTATTTGTATTTTGTATCTTATATAATTCTAAAGTTATAATTAATTATTTTTGATGCAGCGCTGGCATATTTGAGAAAGACATTATGATCGTGTTCTTATTAAAGATTTTATCGCATGTATGAGGGGCTTTAAAGTTTTTTTCTAATATTTTAAAGAATTCTCTCGCTATGTTTGTCTCAAGATTTTTAGAATATAGAGGGTTGAACAATAGGATCTAATTATGTCTGTTTTTACGCTTACTGACTTTGATTTGTTGTTTATTTGTGTTAGTGGCTAATACTTGCGAAGCCATTGTTTAACCGTATTTTTCGTTTAAAACAACAAAAATAAATACAAATATCTATACAAATGCACACTCATACACCCACCCTCCCACACACACGCATATATATATATATATATATATATACACAAATATACTTGTATATAATATATATTCTCAGATGAATATATATATGTATATATGTACATACATATATATATACCCATATAATATATATATATATATATATATATATATATATATATGTATACGGCCTAATAACGTTGACTCATCTATTCACAGCAGATCATCGAATCAAGCAACGTTAAGCCAGGCTAGTACAAAATAGGTGCCCATTTGGTAATACTAGGCGCTGTTGGTGCTTTCCACTTATGAGGTCATCGCTAACAGAGGTCCTTAACAACCATTGTCACTGGTATTTAATAATGTCGAGTCTGCGCCACTGTTGCCACAAAACTTTCACGCGCAGGCACCCTTACAGTGGGTATCCATAGTCTGTCAATACTGAAGGAGGCTATATATATATATATATATATATATATATATATATATATATATATATATATATATATATATATATACTATATTAATTACATACCTACAGACACTAGTATTTATTTAATATTTTCGAGTATCTTTAGTGCAGGGTGTCACGATTGTATATATATATATATATATATATATATATATATATATATATATATATATATATATATATACATATATATATATATATATAACTACTTAATTTACTCATATAAAATTAATATACGAATATATAGATTTATGCCTATATTTTATTTGGTTATTGTTATTTATTAGAACTGATTTTCTACATTTTAATTTTTAAATATGGAAAATCAGTTCTAATAAATAACAATAACCAATAGTTAAAATTAACAAAAACAATAGAAAATAAAAATTAACTAAACAGGAATATACATAAACAATCACACATATATGTATGTATATATATATGTATATATATGTGCATATATGCATGTACACACACACATATATATATATATATATATTTATATATACACTTATAATGAAAAATAAAAAAAACACTAACCTAGATTTTAAACAGATCAAGAAACTAAATATATAGCCTAAATAGAGCACACACAAATAAACAGGTAAACCAGAGGTCAAATAGACCTTTATTCGATAAGTGCATGCTCATTGGCTGATAAGAAGGGTGCGGTGGATACTAGAAAGCTGATTGGCTAACTAAAATCTCAATAGAAGGTGCGCATATAAAAACGACAAACAACAACAGAATTCGCGCATAAGCCTGAAGAGTCCTAGAGTGGATGAAACGCGGAATATTAAGTGTAGCTTAATCACCATATACATTTTTATAACTTACTATATATATATATATATTATATATATATATGCATGTGTTTCATCTTATTATCATATTGTATTTATCCATAGAAGTAAATAGATGTGTCATCTAATTTCTCCGTTATGGCTATACAATTAAAATTACTGACTGTGCAGGTGGCCATTGAATCGAAACACTCTAACAAGAAGGACTACAAGAACAAAACAAATGTGCACCATTTATATCCATATGAAATATAGTACTTAGTGTTTCTATATATAGTACTTCGTAATCGATGCGTTTTATATAATAAATTTGATTCACCCGCATGATTTTTATATAAGGCACTGTTTTCTAATGAGAATACTATCCGGCTTCTAACATGCACAATGGAATAATTAGTAATTTGCTAAATAACTTTGACAAAACGAAGCCTTTCTTTTAAATTAGTGTTTCAGTTCACGCAACTTCTGCTTGTTTCACGACATTTATCAAACTGTTACAGAATGATTGTCGATACTCTCTGGGTGTTTGGCTTATGAACAATCAGGGCAGACAAATGCGTCTTAATTAAACAACCAATCACCCACGCCATTCATTGTTTCATCTAGTGAAGCGAAAAGTGTCGGTAAATAATAGCATCACTTCCTCTTCAAAAGTGATGAAATATTATCGGAATAAATCAACGATTGTACGCTTTCTGAGCGCGCACAACTAGGAAACAGTCATTTATCTTAAGTTTCATTAAAGAAGGAACGGGAATTTGGTGTCGTTCCAGATTCTTATAACTAAACAAACCACAAACCTGGTCCCCATCATCCCTTCACTGATTATTATCAGTGAAGTTGTATTAATAGTGTATTGAGTAAGAAAATGAAACAACTTTACATTGACCTTCTAACACAGAGAATTTCTGAGATGAGATATTTTTTTTAACGTAATAAAACACGTTACGACACATTTTTTCAACAAAATTAATATAAAAATGATTCGCAGACGATATTGGATGTGATCAGAAATCATAGCTGAAAAATGTAATCGCATATGGTGTATACAAAATATAATATTAATATATATATATATATATATATATATATATACATACGATTATATACATACATACACGTATGTATTTATTTTATAGTCATATATATATATATATGTGTGTGTGTGTGCGTGTGTACACACATACACACAGAGCCACGCAGAGACCCATATATATATATATATATATATATATATATATATATATATATATATATATATATATATATATATACAAACTAAACCCGGTTAGCAAGCACTTTCTTTTGTTTAATCAGTATGCTAATTAATCTCTATCCACCATCATTTATCTATCTATCTATCCATATATCTTACTATCTCTCTCTATCTCTCTCTATCTCTCTCTCTCTCTCTATATATATATATATATATACATATATATATATACAGATGTGCCTATATCTGTCAATCTATCTATTTAGCCATTTATCAATCTCTCTCTCTCTCTCTCTCTCTATATATATATATATATATATATATATAGAGAGAGAGAGAGAGAGAGAGAAAGACAGACATACAGACAGACCCAGAAAGACAAGATGAGACAGAGAGAGAAGTACACACAAATATAGGTAGAGATAGTAACGTTATAGTAATATGCATGAATAGGAAATTCTCATCATGCATATATATATGCATATTTATCTGTGAGTTGGTAAGATTCAAAGAATGGTCAAGCATACATTAAATCTATCAAGTTATTGCCTATCATGTATTTTGTATTCTATTCAACTATCTACTTCTATTTAAAAGATCACCGCTCAGTAGTGTATATTCATGTACAAACGATGTTGATTGTAATTAAACATGATAGACTAAATTGAATTTAGATAAAAATATCAAAAAAATAACCGTATTTTTATTTTGTATAATTTCGGCATTTTACAGAAGACATTGTATCTTAATTTTTTTTCTGCTTATCGTCGGAGACATAATCAAAACATATTAAGATGAAAAAAAAATCTCATTTAAAAATTGGAACATTTAATGATTGCCAAGTTTGATAAGTTTTATGTTGGACTAAACCGTCTTTATTTTATGTAATAATTTTACGTTCACTTTTTAGTATTAAAATCATTGCATCTTCTATAATGAATACTATTTGCTTAATGCTCAAAAAGTATTCAAAACAAAATGAATTCGATTAACAAAACATGACCATTCGATTTAGAAGCAGACATCTTTAAATTACGTACGTATATATATATATATATATATATATATATATATATATATATATATATATATATACATATATATAATCTTAGAAAAATTTTATTTTTAACTGTGAAATATTTTATATATTTTATATTCCAATACTTACTGTAATTAAATGACTTTCTCATTCATATCTCATGTAACAGCTTCTACTATTTTCTATGTTTATGTATATATATTGTTTCAGCTTAATTGTTTGAAAAGTCATCAAATAATGTGATAAATTATACTATGTCTTTCGTCATAAAATAAAGAAACATTGAACCGAATAAAATATCCGATGAGAAAATCTATAACAGATAAGCAAATAAATATATAGATAATCTTGTCAATGTGTAATCAGCGTCATAGTCTCAACATATTTAAAGATAAACATAAATGCACAATATAAACTGAAATATATGTAATGAATTCATGTATTCTTATTGTGTTATTTGTAAGTTAAGCAATAATAAAATTGAAAGCATGTAATCGCATAATATTTTCGTTTGATGTGTTTATATGTGGGGGCCAAGTGCACCTGGTTTATATTTTTCGATATCTAGAATAACTTTTTTTAAATTAATATATATACATATATATATATATATATGTATGTATATATATATATATATATATATATATATATATATATATATAGAGAGAGAGAGAGATATATATATATTAAATCCCCGAAACAGTATTTAATGGTAAACAACTGATGATCGCTTGAAAAACAAATTATTGCTACTATAGTAAATTCGAGAGCGAGTTGATGCAGTGATTGCATGAGATTATATAATTGACTGATGTTGCTCTTATGTAAGGCCACTTTATTGCTGAAATTTTTGGTGGCGCCTATGTAGGATTTGTTGCATGTTGTGCATCTTAGTGCATATACTACATTTCTGGAGGTGCAATTTAGATCCTTTTTATTTTGAATGTTTGTGCTGGGTTTTTGAATGTGTATGTGTTACCTTCTATTATTATGTTACATATTCCACATCGCGGTTTGTTGCATTTTGTAACTCCTTTTGTAGTATGTGGGATGAGTTTGGGGGGAGTTAGGATGTGTTTTAAGTTTTTGGGTTGGCGTTTGCTTTTTATTATTTTTGTTGTTTTAAGTATGTTGTTTAGTTTGTCGTTCTGATTGAGGAGGATAAGGTTTTTTGTTATCTGTGTGAATAGTTCTGGGTTATTTGTGTTGTGTGTAGAGACGTATGCTAGAATTTGTTCTTTGTTGTATTCTTTTGGGGTTCTTAGTTGGTCTATTGGAATTTTTTTCAGCCAGTTCAATACCTTTCTGTATTAGGGGTAGTGGGTATCCTCTTTTCCGCAGTGTTATTAGTAGTTCGTTCAGTCTAGTTTAACGGAGGTGTCTGTCTGTTACTATGGTGCAGACTCTACGTGCTAGGGAGTAGGGTATTGATTTTAGACAGTTTTTAGCATGGTGGCTTTTGAAGTGAAGGTATTGCTGAGTGTCTGTGGGTTTGTGGTAGATGTCTGTGATTATGTTGTTGTTTTTTCTTGTTACAAGGATGTCTAGGAAAGGTAGTTCTGTGGGGCTTTGTTCTAGTGTGAAGTTTATTTTTGGGTGTAGATTTTGTAGTAAAGTGTGGTGTTCTTTGATATCCCCCATGAGGTTCTCCAGAGGATAAAGCAGTCGTCTAGGTATCTTTTCCAAAACGATTTCAATGACTTAAAAACATTATTACAATGATCCAAACATAATTCTTAATGAAAAACCAAGACACGGAATAATAAAACAATGTTAAAAAATACACATTGTTGGTGACTACTCCTTTATTTAAATATACATCTTTCTTTCGTTGAAATTTATCAACCCATTTTATATATATATATATATATATATATATATATATATATATATATATATATATATATATACTGGGGTATAAAATAAGAATTACAGTTAAATTTACCTAAATGATCCAAGATGGCAAAACTAAAAAACATAATATTTATGAAGTAATTTCAACCAGATGTAAAAGCTTGATATGAGCAAATAGGAGATAGAATTTATAATAATAAGAAGTAGTAATTAACTATATTAAAAACGGTTTGAAAACGAGTTAGAAACATATTTAATTTTGAAAAGGAAACACTAAATAAATGGATATTCCTTTATCCGCGGAGTTTCGGAGAAATAATTTCCTTCTCATCAGAGGGTAGGATTTTGCTAAATGCTTGATCGGATTTATCTTGCAAAAGTATTCAATGAAACTACAAGTAAGTCATAGATCTTACTTGATAACAAAAAGTGAAATAGAGGGAATATGATGAATAAAAACAAAGTGATTTTACGTAAATGTATTTCTACTGAAGGGTAAAATTTCCAATGACGGTAAAATCCAAAGATGCAGAATCCAAGAACGATATTTAAGTTTCTATTCGCACAAGTAAAATCCAAGGAAAATGGGTAATTGGGAGAAAGTAATCAAAAAGGCAGAAATCCGTGGAATAATTCTCAAATAGATACAAGTAACTGGGAAAGAATTTCAATATATTATTAAAAGAAAGATAAAATGTGCGTAAAAAGAAATGGAAAAAAATATACAGCTCGACTGAATTAAGGAAACTCGGTCAAGAAGAAACAAAAGGAAGGGAGGAGAAAAAAAGTTTAATGGAGATTAGAATAATTTTAAAATAGAAAAACCGGTGTCAAAATGACCCAGACAAGATAATAGTAAATGAGCCAAAATTCTAAGCAAAAAAGAGGTCAGATATAGTTACTTATACACGAGCGGCCCCTCTATCTATAAGCAGTAAACCAGCAATACTACTACTACTGCTACTACTACTACTACTAATTCTACTACTACTACTACTACTACTAATAATAATAATAATAATCTCTTGGTAAATTTAACTGTAATTATTATGTGTATGTATGTATATTAATAATCATAATAATAATAGCAACAAAATGAACAAAATTTAAACTGTTTCCCTAATAAAAACAGCAAAATAATATTAATTCAGAGCTCGAACTTTTAATACAGTGCATACATACATCGGTGCTACGTCAACATTGATTAAGAAAAGAATATCAAACAACATTTTTTCTTTTAACAACCAAAATTCTAATAATAACCAAGGAACTTCTCTAACCACGTTAATTAAAAAAAATAATTCTAATAATACGCCTTTCTAAATCAAATGGACGATCCTAAAAAAGGTTAAGCCTTACACTCCAGGCTCTAAGTCATGTCGGCTCTGTAAACAAAGCTATGAATATAATTACTTCCCCTCAAAGTAGCAATATAATTCACTCTAAAAACTAACTAATTTCTTTCTGAAATCATAGGTCCAAATTCTGGTAAATTTAAAATTACACAGCCATTAATTTAACATTTCAGATATATATTTTTTTCTATCACATTATTGTTTTTTATACACACTTTCTTAATATTTTACAACTTTTTATATTTTTTATTGTAATAATTTTTTCGTCATTGTTAGGCCGGTTTTTTATCTGTAATTTCCGTTTTTAGCGTTCCTATATTCCTATCAATGAATATATTAATCGACCTACATTTTTCTATTTTGCATGTACGTTTAGTTATACTTTATTTACATGTTACTTACATACTTACTTGCTTTATCTGGAATTTGTAGATACCGGCCTCTGTCTCCCCTTTAATTTTATTTTTTGATAACTTTTTATTAATTTATTCATTCATCTATTCACTTATATATATATGTGTATGTGTATGTGTGTGTATTTGTTTTGTGTATATGTATATATATATATATATATAGGTATATGTGTAATTGTATGTATTCATATATTGTACATGTATACGTATTTATTTTATTTTTCTTATTTCATTTGGTTTTCCTTCAAACACGCCTGCTGATAATTCAATTCTTTAATAATAACTTGGCAAATTCAGTTGACCTCTTTTTTACTTAATATTCGTTGCGCCTTTTATTTTAGCTTGTCTGGGTCATTTTGACATTGGTTTTTCTATTTTAAAATTATTCCAATCACCGTTCAACTTTTTTTTCTCGTCCAATTTTTCTGCCTTTTGGTTTAGTTTGGATCATCTTTCAATTATTCGGTTCGCTTGAATTTTACTTGTGCGAATGGAAACTTAAATAAATTCTTAGATTCTGCACCTTTCGATATTGCCGTCATTGGAAATTTTACCCTTCACCTGACTATCCTTTCACGTGAAATCACTTTTTTATTCACTCTATTCCATCTGCTTCACTTTTGTGTTATCAAGTAAGATCTATGACTTAATTTTAGTTTCATTGAATAATTTTGCAAGCAAATCCGATCCCGTATTTTGCGAAATCCCACCCTCTTATGAAAAGGAAAGTATTTCTTCGAAACCCCGTGGATTAAGGTTTATCTATTTATTTAGTGTTTCCTTTTTAAAATTAAATATATTTTTAACTTTTTTCAACGTGTTTTAAACTATATACAGGGTGTCCGTAGAGTTAATTAACTATCTTATTCATGTATATATATATATATATATATATATATATATATATATATGTACATATATATAGATATAGATGTATATATATATACATATATATATATATATACATATATATATAATGTATCTTATCTCAGCTCTTTACGCACGTTGATTTAGGTGTTTTACTTCTGATTTTACTAGATAAGATGTAAAAAAGACTATTTAATGTCGCCCAGTGATTACGAGAGGTGTGCAATAAATAATGCACCTGACCCACTTTCAGTTGTCAAATCTAGCTGGAATTTTGCCTGTGAAATGACTTATACCTCTACGGGTTATGGGGCAAAGTACAGCTCTGAGCTAATTGTGGTTTCTGTTTTACAGGTGTTTGAACTGAGTCAGTGTTGAAATGTAGCCTGTTGAATGTCGAGCAGTGATCCGGTTTTTGTATTTGAAAGGACGCACGCCACAGAAGATTTTGATGAAATGAAAGTAACCTGTGGTGATAATGTCCCTATCATATGGCCTTGTAAAACACTGGTATCGTGAATTCAAACATGGCCGGAACTCTGTAGAAACAACTCTCAGACGTGGTCGCCCCCCTTATGCTATTGCTGAGGCATCTGCTTGTCAAATTTGGGCTGTCATTTTGGAAGATCGGCACATTACTATTCGCCAAATAGCCCAAGATGTCAAGATTTCTACAGGATCTGTGGAAACTATCATTCATGACCATTAGCATATGCATAAGGTGTCTGCCAGATGGAGTCCAAGGTTGTTCATGCCATTCCAGAAGCGAGAACGCGTCGAGTGCTCGAGGATGCCTTTGGAGATCTGACAAGAAGATGGGTCAAATGTTTTCAAAAGACTGATTGCACAGGATGGATCCTGGGTCTATCACTATGATCCAGAAACCAAAGCCTATTCAGTGCAGTGGAAGCACTTGGACTCACAACCTCGAAATGATGATACGGTGCAGCCCTCCATTGGCAAGGTCATGCTCAAATTCTTCTGGGACCAGGACGGAGTAGTTTTGACAGATTTCCTGGCAAAGGATACCACAATTACAGGACCCTATTATGCTTCACTTTTTAGGAAATTAAGGGAAGCTATCAAAATCAGGAGTCGGGACAAGACCAGCAAAGGTGCCCTCCTCCTGCAGGGCAAGGATCCGGTCCACAACTCGCATGTCGCCAGATCAGAAGCACGGGCGTGTGGTTATGAAATTCTCTCCACCCTCCCTACTCTCCTGACTTGCACCCTCTGAATTTCCTGTCTTCCCAAACATGAAGTTGTTGTTTTTAAGGACAGCGTTTCGCAGATAATGCAGCCTTGTTTTTCTGAAGTCAATTCGTGATTGGAGGACCGACCTGGGGTATTCTACAAAAGCGCGCTTGAGAGCTGCATCGAATGGTTGAAGAAATGCATAACTCTGGATAGTTCCTATGTCGAGAAAGACTAATAACTGTCGCAAGTTCCGTTGCTCTACTTCTATGGGAAGTAGTCGGGGGCATTACTTATTGCACGTTCCTCGTATATGTGTTTTTGTAAAAGGCAGACATGACGGAACACTAAATGAAACGAAGGAAAATTGCAATAATGATGGTCGATCATATAACATTGTACATTTCATGCATCATATATGAAAACATAACCGGAAATATATAAGTTAGGGTTTCATTATTAACTCATCTTTTCTTTGCCATTATTGGTGACATCCTGCAACTTCTGTGAAAATGACATTTTGAAGAATCGACGCTGTGATAATCGCCACATATTCAAGTAGTTATGTTTTTATTTAACACCGATTCCTGGTTGTTGCGCAGGAATAAGGGGGTTCTGAAAAGCATAATGCAGTTGCTGTCACGTAAGATATACTAACTCTCCCCCAAAACACAAGCGTTTAGCACTTCAATGGTTTGGTACCGTTTTTTTTGTTTACTTTCTCTATTTTTATTCTTCCTTAAAATTCATTAATTAATAAATAGGCTCGCACGCACACACACACACACACACACACACACACATATATATATATATATATATAATCATCTTCTTAGTGTATCACAAATGGAAGTACACACCTTACTTTTCATAAAATATTTAAGTATATCTGTTCCTGAGACAACACTGAAAAACTGTTTTTTGACAAAATGAGAATTACTCAATCTGCAACATACATAACAGTGTTAATGTATTTTCTCCTCAGAATAACTCAAAATATAGACATTTAAATTGAAATCCCTGGCAAAAAAGTGAGTACACCTCTTACAAAAAGTTGCATTAAACCCTTAGTATTTTGTCTGTCCACAATCGTTATCCAAAACTGCCTTTATTCTTCTAGGCATAGAGTTTACTAAATCTTTACATGCAATCACTGGAATGCTATTCCACTCTTCAATTACAAAGTCGCTGAACTAGCGAAGAATTAAGATTTTGCTCACCTCCACTTTCTGTTTGAGTATTCCCCAAAGTATTCTATTGAGTTCAGCTCTAAAGACATGTTTGGTCAGTCCACCATATTTACCCTTATCTTTTCGCTAAAGCGGTGAGTGCCTTTGGTGTGTGTTTTGAATCATTGTTGTGCTGGAAAACTGCACAGTGAACCAGTTCTGGAGAGAGGGGATTATGCTCTGCTTGAATATTTGACAGTACATGTTGGTGTTTATGTTTCCCTCAATTAAGTGTAACTTTCCATTATCTTTAGCACTCATGCCGCCCATGCCATGACATTCTCCCCCCCCCCCTATGGTTGACTGTAAGCATGTCAGGCTTATCTTTGTACTCCTCACGTTCTCCCGCCAACATGTTTAAGGTAATCAGAACAAAAATAAATTTCGTCTTATCAGACCGTTAGACATGGTTCAATACATCTATGAGCTTTGTTGACTTGTCCTCAGCAAACTGTTTACGGGCTTTCTTGCGTATTGCCTTCAGAAGAGGCTTAATCCTGGGATGACAGCCATACACACCAATATGATGTAGTGCGCAGCATATGGCTTGAGCACTAGTCCTAACCTCTTTAATCTCTGCAGCAATGCTAACAGCACTCCTACGCCGATCTTTCAAAGAAAGCATTCGGATGTGATTCCTAGCACGTGCGGTCAGATTCTGTGGACGACTTAATCGAGGTATGTTCTGAATGAACCCGGCATTTTTTAAATGCTGGATGATCTTAGCCACTGTGCTGCACCTCAGTTTCAAGGTGTTATCAATCTCCTTACAGCTTTGACCATGTTTATGTAGCGCAACTCTACGTTCTTTATGATTCTAAGTAAGCTCTTTGCAATTTGATTCAATGTTGGAACATTCGGTAACTGATATAAGTAAGTGGGAGTGCATCACTACAAATTTCAATACACTGCAAATAAAAGATATGACATTTTGAAAGAAGAAAAGGCAGTAATCAATCTTAGTGGTTGTAGTTTTTAAAGGATTGTGCTCACTTTTTAGGGGGTTTGTTTTATAGTGGTTTTCTCACTATTGCTGTTTGCTATTTAAATCCTTATGGATACATTTTTAGTTATTTGGAGGGAAAAATAACTATACTCTGTTATATATTGTGCAGAACGACTTCTATCGTGTCAAAAATAATTTTTCAGTGTTTTCTCATGAGGAATATGTACGTATATCTTGGATAAAATATGAGGAGTGTACTTTTCTTTTATGTCGAGACTTCCCTTCAATATATATAATATATTTCAAATATTTGTACTGCTGTTCTGTTCTATTAATTTCATCCATCTACAGGAATATATATATATATATATATATATATATATATATATATATATATATATAATTGAAAAAATAGAAATTACTGCTAATTGGCAAATTACAATTAATGCTATTATGTAATCTGAAAGACGGCACACTGTAAACAATATCGATAACTTTATATTGAAGTACACGTGCTTGAGTAATAACGGTCTATTTAAACAAACCTGTCTATGGAATTTTTCATTGTGCATGCAATTTATATCTATTTGAATTCACATATAATTACTTGGAAATAAACTTGTTGGACTATTTCATGAATACGTTAGTTCTTTAATAATTCCCAAAATGACGATATTTCTTCATGACTGTAGTAAGCATTGTAAAGTGATTTAAAAGCTATTAAATGTGTCGAGATACATAAACATGATGCTGCCTGCGGATAACTGTGTGACTATTGATTACTACAATCTTAAAATAAGACAAGGAATGTTATTGTGAGCGATGGTAAATATTAAATGCTGCAACACTAGGATTCTTCATTATATCTGCAAATGCTCGAGGCAGTTATTTATTTGAACGTGAACGAAAATTGACCAACGATTCTTTTTCAATTTGCCCCGAGCGCTGGGTTTGCTCGTCAACTGGTTTTACAAATTCCCTTTAACTTGTATTTACGGCCTACATACATCGCTACTGATTATTTGTACACGACTTTGCAAACATATATTGCAATCAATATACTGTGAATGTACATATATTGGGGAAAACAGAGTTCGTCTCTTTCATATACTTGTTAGCATTTTCGGTTACAAAGTATAGAATAAAGAGTAATACATTGTCGAAAGGGATATATATATATATATATATATATATATATATATATACATATATATATACACACATATATATATATATATATATATATATATATATATATATATAGTATAATTCCTATAATTTGAACATCCACTTCGTTCAAATTAGAGGATGCTGTTCAAGTTTTATGATAAAAAATGTGCTGCAGTTAACATTAATTTTCTAAGAATTAAGAAATAATAAAAGAAAGTCATTGCTACATCATACTTCAAGTATATATTAAGTTAAGTTTACGATATATTGCAAGTAATAATTGTTAAATATTATTACCAGGAAACCAAACCTTGAAAATAAATTAAAACACTCTTACTTGTTGGTTATTTAACAGATATGAGGGGAAAACAAATGAACACATAACCAATAAAATGGCAGAAACACTAGAGGATGACCTCTAATCCGTAGTGGAATGGGGGCAAAAATGGTTGGTCTCATTCAATGCTGCTAAGACTTAGCTTGTTTCCTTCAATAACTACAAGAAACCTTCTCTACCACCAATAGCAATGGCCAAGAACACATTGCCTGAAAGTACTTCTTTTAAACTCCTCGGCCTAACGTTTACAGGGAATATTAACTGGAATAGATACATTGAGAGCATTGCCTAGGCTGCTGCAAGGAAGGTTGGCTCCCTCTACCGTGCTAGAAAACTACTTACGCCTGCCAGTATCCTATACCTCTATAAGGCAACCATTCGCCCATGTATGGAGTACTGTTGTCACATCTGGGCTGGTGAATCTGCTGCTGGTCTCTCGCTCCTGGACAGGGTTCAAAAAAGAGTCGCCAACCTGATAGGTCCTGAACTGTCATCTAGGCTTCAACCTCTGTCCCATCGACGAGATGTTGCATCCCTCTGCCTGTTCTACAAATACTTTAATGGTGAATGCTCTGACGAACTGCAAACACTCGTACCTCCCCGAGGTAACTACCACCGACAAACCCGACAAGCTACTAAGTCTCATCCCTTTACAGTGGAGAGCCCTAGGTGCAAGAAAGCCTTTTACTCCAATAGTTTCTTCCCCAGAACTGCGGGTCTTTGGAACTCCCTTCCGGGATTCTGCTTTCCCAACTGCAATGATATGCAGAAGTTCAAGTGTAATGTTAACAAACATCTTTCTACTCGTCTCCCTTCATAATGACCCCGCTAATTAATTCCCTAATAGTAGCCCCCTGCTTCAAAGTGGCACTGTGCATTGTTTGGGATGAAAATTGAATTTAAAAAAAAAATTATAAAATACATTTTTTTTATTATTTGAATGAGTCTCGTTGCAGTTTCTATTTTCATCGATTGGGCTCTCAGGCGCTGCCATTGTATTCCGTAAGCGATCACGAAAATCGACAATGTCTTGATTTTGTAGCTTCTTTATGATTATATCTCTTCGAAGTGACGTTGCTTGAAAAACATAGTTGTCACTAAAGTAAGGACATTTTTCTAGAAATTTAATAACCGTCTCCATAGATTTTTCTGCAGCATTCCATGATATTGCTTCATAAGAGTGTTCTTGGTTTATATATGAGGGTCAAGGGAATTGCAGCTGTCATCACCATTACTGCTTTCAGACTATTGATAAGTATTTTCCTCATCTTATTGCACCCATATTTCAACATCATTTGCATTAAGTGATTTAAGAAGAGCGTGGTTGGTCGGTAACCGTTTGGTTTAAAGAACTTTTTCTAGACCAGATGTATTCTCTGATTCTTTCAGTTCAGAAGACTTTGGTGCTGGTCATAATTTACCCCATGATTTTCTTAATGTGCTTGCTCGACCTTGTTTCGATGAACTTGCGAGAAAAATATCGCATCTTTGATAGCAAAATGGCGCTGAAAATCGCTTATACTCACGGTACTATTTATCATTAAATAATTCCTGTAGAATCATTTTAAGTTTCAAATAATCCCTTGATCTATAGGTTGGACGAGAGAAGTTATATTAGGTGGTAAGTAGCAAACAAAAATATTCCCGCAAAGAGTGCACTAGTTCTGACTCAGGAGGTT
>NC_136485.1:146524058-146574058 GCF_053919585.1 Euprymna scolopes
TACAACCAGTTTTAATGATAATGATAGGACACATTTTCTACCAAAATTATAATGATGCTTAATAGACAACCGTCACCATTCAAACATTGATAACTGTAAAAACACTAATTTAATAAATAATATAGTGAGAGAAATAATAATTATAATAGCGATACTAATTGGATGAGTTAAGGCAGCAATATATTAATACTAATTTTGAGAAATATAGTAATATATATATATATATATATATATATATATATATATATATATATATATATATATAATACCGAAATAGTAGTATTATTAAAAATAAGTATATAGATGATGAACTTATAAGAAAGTAATTGTACTAATTATACTTATAATTATTTGATGACATTAATAATATGGAACGTTCAACAATGCACTTAAATATTACACACACAATTCTTCTTAAAATAGCTAACTACAGGTACTGTAATGTGTCTTGCATCTTAACTCTAGTAAAGTTCACGTGTGCTCAAAATAATCTATCATTAAGTACTACTGTGTAAGAAATACAACTTATATAGTGATTTATTTATACTACTACTATAAAAAATAAAACTGATAAAACAATAGCTAATTCTAATGCTATTAATTCTACTACTTATGATTTCTGGATAATTATGGCTGTTGTGTGTGTATGTTATACTTTTTTATCAGAAACTTATTTGCGAGTTTGCTAAAATTTGCTGTAATAATAAGGTAAAGCGAATTGATTACAATGTTATCTGTTCGATACATAGTTTGAAAGAAATCAGAATTATCAGTCATTATTATTGATGTTATATCTTGTTCACGAAAATACTGACTAATCCTTCTGAGATTTTGTACGGGCTTTTTCATGATAAATGGCCTCGAAGATAATAATACAATATCTGTTTGATGCACAGTTAAGGAAAATACAGATAATTAAGATTGGAATTTAAATTCTACTTTTGATTGAATCAACTAGAGTCACTTACCTGGAATTTTATTGGGAGGGTTATAGGATTAGATGAAGAGGACTAAATATCATCTCATCTAATAGATAGATTAACATTCATAACCTATTTTAACAGGTTAAAAAAGTTAGTATATATAACGACAAAAAAAATCTATAATCTTAACAACAACAACAGCAACAACAACAGCAACAACAACAGCAACAACAACAACAACAATAATAATAATAATAATAATAATAATAATAATAATAATAATAATAATAATAATGAATCATGTAATAAAATCGAAACTCCATTTGTCCTCTCCGTTTCAATATTCACGTCCATATACTTAATTCTTTTCGATAAAACTTTCTCTTAAAATTAGAGGAAAATAAATTAGAAAGAAAAAAATGATTTCTTGAAAAAATCTCTGATGTAAATAAAATAGAAAAAATCGGATTATTTACCTCATTATCGGAGAAATATAAATATTTCTGTGAAATTATACGGAAAAAAAAATAAAAACACAATTCTGATTTTTTTGAATTATCAATGATCTATTTTTCTATTTTTGTTGATAGCAATAAATAAATGCTGTTATTGTTAATCGATTATTCATTTATATTGCTGTTAATTATTTTATTTTATTTACTGGCATTAAGTTACAAAATTTTCCATACAATTATGATTATATTAATAAGATAAATCATCGAAGCAATAACAGAATATACAACGTTTCGTAAATTATGGAAAAATATATCAAGAGATTCGAAGCGTTTTGTAACCCTAACATTGAATAAGCAATGTGACAAAAGATACAAATAGGAAAACGTCGTCTATTTTATATTTTCTTCATTCCATTCTCGTTATAAAATAAAATATGCAGAAAATATGGAAAATATTTCGAAAAAAATATAACACTTAAATAGGGAAACACGCATGCCCCCCCGTGAGTGCACAATGAACGAGGCTTAAAAAAATACTAACTTTGGAATTGTCACATCCCCCATGTATTCCCAAATATTCGTAGGGGTCTTGAATCCTGATGAAAATGAACACACGGTGCAACTCAAGGCCTAAACATGTGGAGATTTGAGTTGTGCACCATGTAAAAAAGAAATGATTAAGTCCACCATTTGCCTCTTCCATTTACTCCCAATAGTCCCCAAGGCCTTAACATATTTAAATTTGAGTTCGTCACCATGCAAAACTGCTAAATAGGCACACAGAGATTTTTGGTCAAGTATACTAAAATAGTCCAAAAATGGACGTATTTATTAGCACTACAAAATCCCCTCGGGCACACCCAAAACATATTGCGAAGTATAGAAAAAAAATTATATAGAAATAAGTTAGTTTAAATTTTTCAAAAAAGTTGTATAAAAATACAATTTGAATTTAACTTTAAGTATTATGCTATCCGTTCAGTGCACATTTACCTATAAGTATGGCAAACAAACCACTTATAGCTTAATGGCTGTAATTTTTTATCCAAAATAAACAATTATAAACTGAAGGATGAATTATATCGGCATAAAAGTACTAAATACATATAATTAAGCAGCTGTTTAAAACTATACAAGTTCTATAATTGACAACCCACCTTAAAATAAACAAAACGCTCATGTAAGCTTACTGATGGCATTATTAGCGTCTTAACTCATTAAAAAAAATGAACGAACAAAAACAAAAAAAAAAACAGCGCCGATTTTCGGATGTGCTAAAAACGAACCTCAAAGGTTAATTTGTTTTATGATATGAAGAAATTATTAGATGGCCAAAATGTGGGTGCTCATTTTACGTCAAATTTATACAGGAACGTGATCTCCCACTTTTTTAAAAAGTAATTTCTTCATTTGCCCCAAATCTAAATGTGATATTCGTTTTCAGCACCATAGGAGAGACGTTGCGAGTCTTTGTTTTATCTTTACTTCCATGGTAGGTACTCGTCTGAGCTCCAATTCCTAGTCTCCCCTCGTCGATTTTTCACAAAAACATTCGTCTAGCTGAAACCACTGTCCAAATTTCCCCACTCTTTTTCTGTGCATGAATCCAAACGTACATTCCATGAACAAAGCTTTTTCTTAGAAGTGTACGCCTGTGGAACTCAATCCCGCCTGTCTGTTTCCCACCTGAGTACATCTTGGATGTCTTCAAGTCTAACATAAACAAATTCCTGATGAACATCCCTTAAGTAGACACTTTATCAAATCTCAAAATTAACGTACTTTGCACGCAATAACCCTTATCCCCGAGTGGCTTCCGAGCCTTGATAAGTGGTGACGACCTTGTAAAAGAAAATAAAAATAAAAAACACCGAAAACCTATAAAAGTCGTCAAGTTTTTTGAGGAGTTGGAAAGAAGCTTAACATTGACCAAAAAAACTTTAACATTATCTAAAAAATATATGGTGCTCATGCAGAGCATGATATGCGCTATTTTTTTAAATCGTATGCCCATGTTTATGTAAAGTTTTATTATATGTTTTTTTTTTATTATTCAATTGTAAGGTACAAGTACAGAATAGGTACAAAACACCCTCCGCTGCTCATGTTAAGACTTTTTTAATAATGATAATCATTCGTGCATGGGCAGTCGTGAAAAAGTTTATTAACTGATTTAAAAATAAAAACCCAGATATTGAGTCAGGTACGATAAATCAAATATTCGGTCCACTTGCAACGATCTTTTAAAAGTGTTTTCATACATATGTATTCGTAACAGAAAGAGGCTTTCATGAGAATGATTCATGCATGGGCAGTCGTGAAAAAGTTGATTAGCAGATTAAAAAAAAAAACTATGCTTCCAAAGTACTTCTTGTTCAGTTTCACAGTCTCAGCAGCCCGTTTTCTAGATGCCACAAGATTATAATTTGGTTAGCTTATCTACCGGATCTCAAGTGTGTAGAAAAAATTCTTTGAGTAAGTAGGATGAGGGTTGTTCTAGCACACACATTCTCTCTTTCCTAGATATATAAATAAGTTAACACTTCCTATCCACAATTTTCTAAGTAAACAACATTCTCAAAGGCAGAAGCTACTAATAAAAGAGGTCCATAGCCTACAATGCCTAGGTTTCGTATCCGTTTGATTTTTTTTAGTTCCCTAATGGGCATAATATCTAAAATATGTAATATCAGTGTGAGTGTAGCAATAGCTTTTACTTTACTCAAATTCACTTCTCTCTCGGAATCCTACATCACCGTTTTTTCATTCATAGCATCATGTGTCTGTATGTATACGGTTATTTCCTGAATGTCTGTATATATATATATATATATATATATATATATATATATATATATATATATATGTGTGTGTGTGTGTGTGTGTGTGTGTGTGTAAACATATATATATATATATATATATATATATATATATATATATATATATATATATATATATATATATGTATATATTAGACAGGAATTCGGGAAATGACCTTTGAGAACTCTACCAGCCACCTTCGCAAATTTTGGGTGTACACATTTGAGATTTTAGATACAGCTTCCTAGGACATGGTTCGTACGTAATAATTTAATTTTAGTCCAAAACAGTAAATAATCAGGAGTCATAATAGGGGTCAAATTAAAAAAAAAATGATTGCATATTTTTGCTCAAAATACACCTCCAAACACCCAGGAAACGCCGGACTGAATGCTAGTATATAATAATGTTTAGCCTCCCATATAATAAAATAATAATAATAAAGTTTACTTGAACTCAGCCGTATGGAATCATATGAGAATAGCATACATTTACTTTAAAGAATAGCAGATCGTGAAAAAATTCGATACCTACAGTAGCGTGAATATGCCGACTTCACATACAAACAACATGAACACACACTTTTTAGACGTCGCATTGTAAGATAACTTCCTTTTACTTTGATTATAAAATACAATTAGAAAACTTACAAAATATCATTGCTCATACGCGTGCACTTGACCTCATGTAAATTCTAAGACTTACACATAAACCTGTTACATATTTGGCTCTTCCGATTATTAAGAACACACAGCCATAAAGAAACATCTGCAATGATAGACCAATTGAATCAAAATACCACCAGTACGCTCTCTTTCTTTAAGAGCGTATTTAAGGCGATTGAATAAATCTTACACAGTTGCTGCTTTGTTTTGTTTTATCAGGAAAGACCATTAAACAGTTTAAAATATAACACAAAAAAGTTATATACTTTTACAATTCTATTGGAAGACAAAATGATGTAATTTATTGCGAATCATAATATTTTTTTTATTTCTTGAACGACTATACCTTTTTTATTGAAAGATAAACAATTATATTTCTTGGAAGACTAAACATTATTATATACAAGCATTCAACCCGGCGTTGCCTGGTGTTCGGAGGTGTATGTTGAGACAAAAAAAAGCGATCATTTTTTTTTTAAATTTGAACCCTATTATGACTCCTTATTATTTACTGTTTGGGGCTCAAATAAAATTATAACGTTAGAACCATGTGCAAGGAATCTATATCTAAGATTTCAAATGTTTACACCCAAAATTGGTGGAGGGGTTGAGTTTTCAAAGTTAAAATCCTTGAACCCTGACCCCTTAACAGCCAAATCTCTGACCGAAAATCGATCAGAATTGTTTTTCCTAATCTCAGTACCATTTATATAAAATTTCGAGTATATAGACAAAGAACTGACAAAGTTATTGCGTAAGAAAATGTACACACCGATACACCCGCAAAGACACCGACAGGCACGCACACTTATATATATATATATATATATATATATATATATATATATATATATATATATATATATATATTAAAACCTTCAATTTCTATTTATTGTAAGACGACACATTTTTATTTATTCGAATAACAAATATTTTGTTTATTGGAAGGCTTAAGATTCACATATATTTGAAAGACTTACATTTTTTATTTATAAAAAGAAAAAAATATTTATTGGAAATATTAATATTTTATTTATTGGACGATATTTTTTATTTAACGAATAAACATTTTTGTTTATTAGAAAATTAAACATTTGTCTTTATTGGAAGAAGAAATATTTTTGTTTATTAGGACACTAAATGTTTTTATTTATTAGAAAACTAACCATAACTAGTAACGTATTGGAAGAGCAATCACTTTTTTTAGAATATTTAAATTTGTATTCATTGGGAGGCTAAAGATTTTCATTATTTAAAGAATAAATATTTTCTTTATGAGTAATCTTTCAATCGGAAATATAAAACCTATATATTCTTGAGGGGCCTACTTTTTTATAGGGAGAGGTTTCCAAGTAAAATTATGTGTATGGTATTTGTGTTAAATCATTATTAGGTGAAATCACGTACTTTCTTTAAAAAGAAATGTAACTTGTTACTTTGGTGTCTGGATAAGATTTGTATATTAATTTCATTTTTATCCCACGTTGTGTTAAATTATATTGTTCGAAATATAAACGCAGGAACACACGTAGGGACAACACGTCTAAGAAAGACGATTCCTCATGAGCACTAATTATAATCTTAAATATTTTATCAAAAACATATTTTAAAAATAAAATAAAACTCCAAATCGTATACAAGTATTTAAAGATAACATTTTCTAATCGTAAGTTCATCCCGATATATTCATTCTTTTTTTAACTACTTTATCGTTTTTCAATTTGTTTAGGAAATTGTTAAGCGAAAGTATACTTATTTAGGTACGCCACTCTTCCGTATTAGAAATAATGGATTTCTCAATAATTACGATCATTTTTATTACAAGAAAAATTTAGGTACGGCACTTTTCCGTATTAAAAAGAACGGCTTTCTAAATAATTACGATCATTTTTTTTTATTACAAGAAAAAATTAGGTACCATACTCTTCCGTTTTTCGGACTGACTTCTTCATCTTGCTCAGTCAAATACGATCTTATTTTATTACCAGAAAAATTCAGGTACGACACTCTTCCGTATTAAAAAGTATGACTTTCTAAATAATTACGATCATTTTTATTACAAGAAAAATTTAGGTACGACACTCTTCCGTATTAGAATGGCTTTCTAAATAATTATGATTATTTTTTATTATAAGAAAAACATATCTATAATCCAGTGCCTGGAAAATTGAGAAGGGAGTACATATTTCATATACCAGAGGCAATATATATCTGATATATCATATTTTTTCGGGTACAATCGTAATCATAGAAATAATAAAGAACAAATCCCATTAAAGTCAGTACCTCCATACGCCTCTGTCCAGATTTCATTTATTGAAATCTGAGCGCAATATATGAAACTTCTGTGGAAAATCAACGCTATGATTGTGAAGTAATATTAATTTCCATTTTTCCGTGAGTTATAAATGTACAAAATGCAGATCAATTCAGTATTGCTCTGAAAAACAATGCAAATCATATATATATATATATATAGATATATATATATATATGATATATATATATATATATATATATATATCATATATATATATAGATATAGATATAGATATAGATAGATATATATATATGTATGTGTGTGTGTGTGTGTGGTGTGGGTAAGTATATATATATATATATATATATATATATATATGCTTACATATATATATATATACATTTGCACATACACATATATATATATATATACATATATATATGCATACACATATGTGTGTGGGGGGTAAGTATATATATACTTATATGTATGTATTTACACACACGCATATATATGTATATATACATATATATATATATATATATATATATATATATATATATATACATATATATGTTGAACCATAAAAAAAAATATATATTGATTTTGCAAGAGTTTTAGAGTTTGCATTGTGTTTATTGGTACCGGTTAAAACCGGGAAACGCCACCTGCTATTATATAAACGTGCGCACATAAAGTAAAGTAAATATGAAAATAGTATAACATTGTATGATTTTGAACAAGAAAACACCCGTTTTGTATTCTAAACGACTAATTAATTTTGAATACAAGGAGATTTGCCTATGTAACAACATACTTGTAGTTAAATAATGGAAAAAATAGTAGTGTGCATTGTGCATATACCGTAATGAAAAAATATTCTTTCGATAAAACTGCATGCTGTATTGTCGCTATCAATTTAGCTTTATATTTGACAAAGACTTATTTGCCGCATTCTTTAGTATTGTTGATTAGATATAATTGTGACATTTCCTCCCTTCTGTTGGTAGTCGAAGCGGACATCAATTTGATAACAATACAATACAATGTGAAAACATTGTGTCTCAAACTATCTCATGACATTTAAAGCTAATTAAGACAATCGAAATGAAAATGTTATCATTTCGTAAGATGTTGTTTTGAAAAATATACACGCGGAAAAGAAACTAAAACAGATATAGATACGTATATAGTCGAAGGAAATACACTTAAAAAAATGGTACTGTAGGAATTTCCCTATCAGTATAATTTTCCTATCATTTTTTGGGGGGGAGGGGGGAAATGTTCATACTCCTTAACTAAAATGTACAAAAATAAAATGGAACTGTTTGATAGAGATAAGATTGATCTCTGTTTATAAACACAGTTTAATCCACCCGCCTAATATTAATTTGCAATCTTCGTATCAGGAGATACATCTGTAATTAAATTACTGAATTGGCTCTTATGTTAGTATAAATGAACTTGCGGGACCTATGGATATTCCACAGCTGCCTCATTCATATATAATATATTGATCATGGTATTTTGTAGATGTTCAGTAGAAATGGAGACGCTCAGATATTATTGTCGCTTTTTTGATAAATTGCAAAAGTATTTATCTAAGTTACTAGAAACGCCAAGCAATGCCTCGTCGTAAAGTACGATTAAATATGTTATTTTAATTCATTAAGATTTCTTTTATATCATTATTGAATAATTTTTAATCGATTTTTATATATCATACATTTGTGGTTTAAAAACAGAAAAATATATGTGTGGGTGTATGTGTGTGTGTGCATACACTGCGTGTAAAATTATTAACGAAATAACATTTTGTTACCAGTTTCAGAAACTTACCGGTAGTTTCGTGTTAAAAGCTACAAAGCTGATCTGGTCGTACTGTGAAATTTCCGTAATGTCCCGCGTAATGTAAATAATTTGCCATCGTAATTGCTGAATCCACTGGATTTGAGATTATAAACAAATCAGTTTGTTTCTTCGTAAATGTGGTCTGGGTAGTTCTTAAAAGAGTAATATTACAGAACAGCATGAAAAAGGCAGAACTACCATCGAAATATCGAAAATGATAGAAATGTACCATCAAACTTTGAAGAACTTTGTCAAGGGTCCTTCACCAGTTAGTAAGAGAACTGATAAAGGAATATATAGATTTATTTCACGCCATTCTCTATCCAAAATTAAACGTGAATTTGTGAAGAACCTGGGCAAACAAGTCGAGAAGTATTTGACTAAGCTGTATTAAAGAATGTCCCAACAACTACTAGATATCGCCTTACGAAAGAAGTGGCAAAGTCTGCTAAGCCTATGACAAAGTCTCTATTAAAGCAACATCACATACAAAAACGATTGAAATTCGCAGAGTACAACATCAAAACGGATTTTTTCCAAAGTTTTGCTCACGGATGAAATGCGAGTCACTCTTGATATCCCAGATGGCTGGAGCAAGGGATGGGTCCAAGATGGACAACATATGCAGAAGAGTTTAAGGCGCCAAAAAGGTGGTGGTGGGATAATAATTTGATCTGGGATTATCGGGCGTACTTTAATTGACCCATGAAAAGTCGCAGAAAGCGTAAAAATGAGGTCAAATGCTTATATAGTTTTCTGAAGGAAAATTTTGGGTCATGGCTGGAGAAACGAATAGAGTACCATTATTTTTTTTCTGCAGGATAATGCTTCCTTGATTGCAACTACAAAAATCAAAGAGTATTTGCAACAACTGGGATTATCTGGGCTACGGAGGATGGAGTGGTCTGACAATTCACCAGATTTGAACCCAATTGAGAACCTTTGGATTATCAGGAAACGACGCAAGTGGATGTCAATTTAAGAGCAAAGATGAGTTGTCGGATGCTCTCCAAGAGATATCCCGAGAAATAACTGTTGACGAAATAATAAATTTGACTAATTCTTTAGACCAACGTCTTTTACAAGTAATTCATGAATAAGAATCGCATATCCCGTACTAATTATCTCAACGTAGAAATTGCTATGAAATTATTGTGTCCTAAGGATTTTTACTAGTTCATTTAATTTTTGAAAATTATTTCAATAAACAAGTTATGGATATATTGTGTTGTTCTCAACCTTGTTCATAGCTTGACACACTTAAATCAGCATATAAATATCTTCTGCCATAGTTTCGCTAACACTGCTTTAAATACTTTTATTTTCTTACTGGAGTTGGTGAATAGTATTGTAAGCACTTTCTTAAAGTTTCATGGACTTTGATTAACTGCAACTGCCAATAACAATATTGTGTATTTATCTATGTGTAAGGCAAGTACGAATTTCAAATGTTTCTTGGAAATTTTTGCTAGGATGAATATGTCGCAAGATGTAAATAATAATATATTAACATCTAATATTATAATATCATGCTATATTGTGTGTCAAGGTGACGTTTTTTTATTATTATGGTTGTATCTTCATATTTGCTGCATGTCAAGTTCAGTATATTCATAAAAAATATATTTTCTTTCAATACGGTTTGTAAGAAATTTATGGCAAGATAATTTCCTGAAGTGGTGTTTACAAAAAATAAGGAATAAAAATAAACTTAAAACGCTGATGTGGTGAGTTATGGTAAAGCACAGAAACACAAATTCTTAAAAGAACCATGTGGTAAATAAGCTTATTAACATGGATATTAATTACGGTAACATTTTATGATTCAAATAATTTCATTATACCATCTGTAATTTATTTATACACGATTATCTGATTTCCTATGAAAACAATTCCTTCATTTGGTTACATATGTAAAACTATCACTTATCTTAAATAATATTTTTCTGGAGTGATGATATATATATATATATATATATATATATATATATATATATATATATATATATATATATATATATATACATATTAAAAATAATTTTTAAGGTGTTTGTAATCTAAGAACGTAAAACCACTGTGAAAGGTTACTTGAAGAATTGAGAAAACTACCCGTTGCTGATATCGTTGTATTGGATACAATAAAGAAAATAATATACAATGAACATGAAATGCTAAATGAAAAAAAAGTGAGTACAAATAGTAAAATGGATGATAGATAGGACAATAAAAGAGAATATTAGATCAATAATCAAAGAATCATGGACCGTATTTCATCTGAAGTGTACAATATGAGATTAAATAGAATTTCTGCATCAATGACTCTCCCCTTACTCGTCTTTTCCAAAAATATATACAGGCAAAAACGGTTCCACTGGAGACATTATTAATGCGTTCTATGCTAGAAGATATATGTTCGTCCTTACAGAATAATCTGCCCATTTAGCCCATGGGTTATATTAGTTATATTTACGATGGCAGGCCTAGCACACTTAATAGGTAGACAACACATGGGACAACCTGATGTAACTAATAAGATACTTTTGTTTTATATATGATTTATAACCCAGAGAAGAAAGTGATCTCCGGTAATCTTATGTTGTCTTCCGAAAGATCAGTTTGAATAAACACAATATAATATTTATATATACAAATTTACATTCATGTAAGAATTTAAAAATTGTATTAAAAGATACAATAAATAAAAATCATTCAAGTTATCAATTAAAATGGAAAATGTAAAAAATGATCATCACAATAATAATAATAACAATAATAACAACAACAACAATAATAATAATAATAATAATAATAATGATGATGAAAATAATGATAATAATAACAATAATGATAATAATAATAATAAAAATGATAATAATAACAATAATAATAACAATGATAACAATGATAATAATAACAATAATAATAATAATAATAATAATAATAATAGTAGTAATGATAATAATAACACTAATAATAATGATCATAATAATGATAATTATGATAATAATAATGATAATAATGACAATAATAATAATGATAATAGTAACAATAATAATAAAAATAATGATAATCATAACAATAATAATAACACTACTATTAATAATAAAAATAATAATAACAATAAGAATAATTATAATAACAACAATAATAATAATAATAATGATAATAATAATAATAACAATAATAATAATAACAATAACAATAATAATAACAATAATAACAATAATAATAACAATAATAATAACAATAATAATAATAATAATAGGAATAATAATAATAACAATAATAATAACAATAATAATGATAATAATAACAATAATAATAATAACAATAATAATAATACAGAAATAAATAAATGAGTGATAAAAAAGGTAAATCATAATAATAACAATGATAACCATGAAGATAAAACTATTAATAATAATAGCAATACTACTACTACTGCTACTGCTTCTACTATTATTATTATTATTATTATTATTATTATTATTATTATTATTATTATTATTATTGCATCAACATATAAGCGAAAAGTAATTATAATAGAATTAAGGGCACTTTGATATGAATTAATTTAAAAGAAATGGAAACAATAAAAAAGATATCACACCTAAGTTTGTTGTATTTTAAAGATTAGATTACTATACTTAAGATGATGAATGTTCTTTTGTTGTTCATGTTATAAGAAGGATAAGAGACTTAGTGAGAGATTAGAGTCTTAATCATGTTGTTGGAAGAGATGCTAGTTATTATATATATTCATTGTGAGTGTTCATATTGTTTAGATGTGTTGTTGGAAGAGATGGGATGGAGAAAATAACAAGTATATATAAAGAGAAATAGAGTACATATAAACCCCCTTTGAGAGGTGATTCGATATCTAGACAGATGGACCGAGAGATTAGCATTTATGCTTTTGACAGTTCAGTATGAAACGGGAGTGTTTATATAACATAAATAGTTTGATACATATACTTTCTAACACATAATTGTAGATGATGATTTTATCAAATGCTTGTTATACATTAATGGACAATACCTTTTATCGTTGTAATGATGAACAAAGAAGACGGCAGTTATGAAACACATGATGATCATTTATTTATTTCATATGACCGGTCCATGGATTTGCATCCAGGAATTCAAAGTTTCTTCTTAACATATTCTTCTTCTAAAACCCTCTCGCTTCCAAACGGTGCCATGGTTCGGTCTGAACCTCTCTGCGTCCCTAGTCAGACTCTCGTCTCCTGAGTCCTCGACTGTCTGACTCTCACTAACTCTAACTTCGAACTCTTTCCTATATTGAGAAATCACATGTATGTCTGCCCAACGTCAGTATCATTCACGTGTCATCAACATGCAAGATTTGCACGTTTTTGAAACGTTTTTGTTTCCCATTTTCCTTTGTTGTTTTACAAAGTAATTGAACCTACTAATCTAATTCATATAACTCATATTTTATTATGCACATTTTTTCTAACAATGTGCATGGTTTCCAGTGAAATTTGTATTTAATAAATATTTTATCAGAATCAACGATTTACTGGACATTCCATTTAAAACCTACTGTTCTTTAAATTTATCTCCAGGGTTCGATTCACTTGTTCTCTGATTTTTTCCCCATTTACTAATTCTCTTTATTTTTACTTACATGAAAAATGGGGCAAGCATTTTTCATGTGACATTTTTTTTAATGGTTTGGAAAGTATTGTACGTTTTAAAAGATTATAATTAAACTTAAAACTATAAAGGAGGGCAGAAAAAGACAATGGACGAATCGTTAGGAAATGACCTCCAGACTGTATTGGAATCGGGAAGCAAATGGATAGTAACATGTTCTGCTAGTAAACCCAAGCTGTTCTCCTTTAACATCTACATGACCACCATTCGCACATGCCTGGAGTATTGTTACCACATCTGAGATTGTCTATTTAACATTAGCATCTTCGTCTTAGATAGAGTTCCAACAGTGTTGTCAATCTAATATTTATCACTTTGTAAACTAAGCTCCAGTCCCTGTCTCATCCCCGTATGTTGCATCTTTATACATGTTTTAAAAATATTTTGATTGAATATACCCCCGGCAAAATCGCTTATCAACAAAAATTCGCCCCTTAACTGAGAGGTCCCTAAATGATATGAAGCTTTATACACGAGTATTTTTGATCGAATCCGTTGGAATACCCTTCCTGCTACATAATTCCTCTACTGTATTATATGCAGAAGTTACAATTACGTAAACTATGACGTTGATGAAAAACAATGTATATATATATATATATATATATAATAAAAAATACAATTCAATTGGATTTACATTTTTGGATTTTTGGATTTTAGCGTCATTTAATTTATAATTTGCCTTTCACCAGACTATGAATTCACGTGAAATCACCTTTTTCTTCACCATATCCCCTCTGCTTCACTTTTTGTTATCAAGTAGGATCTTTGACTTACTTACAGTTTCATCAAATACTTTTGTATGCAAAATCCGATTCCGCATTTTGCTAATTCCTACCCTCTGATGAGAAGGAATGTATTTCTTCGAAAATTCGCGAATTAAGAACTATTCACTTATTAAGTGTCTCTTTTTCAGATTAAATATGTTTTTAATTCTTTTTCAAAATGTTTTTAACATTTTTTATCAACTATTTGCTCTCCTCATCCTTCCAGATAGGCGGCGTTACGAATCTGGTTGTTGTGGATGCATTCTGAAAGTGTAAAATCAAATCTTATATTCATATTTTCCTCGATGGACATAGTTATGATTAGCAAAAAAAAAAAAAAAAATACGGTTTATGTTAATTTCTTAAAGTGCGTGGCATGTGTGAATGTAGTGTCTTTATTGATGTGGACCATATACTGTTTTCTTTTGTTTATTGCGCAACGTCATCAGAAAACGGCGCTGCTTTTGAAAACTTTAATAGAAACTGTTTTTCCCCGATCCATATTCTTTCTATTTAATATAGGTGCCCTTTTTCGAATCGATTCTTGAAATACGTTTTTTTTTGTCTCAGTATCGTAGAATATGCTGATGCTGCATTAGAATCATAATGTGATTTAATATACTTGTAGAAACTGTTGCAATTGAATTTGTTTAGACTTTCCGTATGCGTTTTGAGTGCTTGATTAAGAGAGCTTCGAATGAATTCTGTTTATGAGTCCTGATGTATTTAGTTATGCAGCTGTTGCAACTTAGAAAATAGTAAACGAATCCAAACATGGCAAATAATTTCAAAAGGAAATGAATAATTGCCTTTGTGTTATATTTACTCCGAGCTTTCCTTCACATGTTGTATAGCTGTCCACCACGATTATTTCTGGTGAACCAAATGCAAGAGAAGTCCAGACAATTGCACTTAAGGGAACAGTTAGGATACAAAAAGAGCTCTGGGTTGGTTTCAATAAAATGCAGGAGAACGTTGGGGCCCTCCTCTAAACATGTTAGCCCTGTCTCCTATCGACATATCCAACTCTCTCTTTCTCATTTTTCACTCTAGCTACTATATTGAGAATTATTCTGCCATAACGTCACACGTGTGTCCAAAAACGTGATCAACTCACGTGGCCTGAACATGCGTGGTTCCGCAGGTTCCAAACAATTTCTGCAGAGAAAGAATGCTCACTCCTATTGTTTTTCTTAACCTATTTTCCAATTTAAATTTCATTGTTCTTTGTTTTCTTGTTTTTACATGGGGGTCACCACTTATCAAGGCCCCGAGGCCACCCAGGGATAAGGATTATTGCGTGTACAGTAATCAATGAGATAGTATTGTAGTAATCATTAGTATTGGAGATTTGATCGAGTGTCTTACTTAAGGGAACGCTTTGTCAGGAATTTGTTTATGTTGGATTTGAAGACATTCAAGTTGTAATCAGAAGGGAAGGAGGCGAACCGAAGAGAGTTCACCAATTGTGCATTTGTGAGAAAGAAGATCTGCTCATGGAGTCTACGTTTGGATTTAGGCACAGATAAAGAGTGGGGAAATTATTGAGAAGAGTTTCAGCCAGACGGGGGTTTCTTGTGAGAGATTAGCGAGGGAGGACGAGAGATTGGAGCTCAGACGAGCACTTGCCATGGAAAGAACGATAAAACAAGGATAGGCTCGCAACGGCTCTTCTGTGAGAGAGAGGTTGCAGGGAAGAGAAAAGGGCATCCCCAACAAACCACGAAGTCTATTTTGTACTCTGTCAAGGCAGGATAGGCTTTTTTTAGCAACTCCTGCCCAGATGTGGCAGCAGTACTCCATCCTTGGACGTACTTGGCTTTTATACAGATAGAGAATTGCATCAGTAATGAGATATCTTCTGAAGCGATAGAAGGATCCCACCATTTTCCCAGCGTCCCTGGCAACAGACTTGATGTACGTGTTCCATTTCAGATCAGGAGTAAAGGTCAAACGCAGAAGCTAGTCAAAGCATGGAACCTCTCCAAGACGAGAGTCATCCATTTCAATTGATGCCAGATGGGGATCAGAGCGTTGATGATGTAAAGATAGAAGCTTGGTTTTGGATAAATTAAAAGTGACCAGCAACCTCTTCCCCCATTGTACCACGCACTCAAGATCAGAAAAGAGAGAATTAGAGAGAACTTTGGCATGTGCGGCCTTTGATGTGTTGTCATAGATGGTCGTGTCATCAGCATAGATATGAACGAATGATTTTAGTATGTGATTTGGTAGATCATTGATGTAGATCACGAAGAGAGTTGGCCCCAAGATTGACACCTGGGGGACTCCAACATCAATACTCTGGGGCTCTTATGTCTACACATCAACCACTACTCTCATGAACCTATCGGAGAGAAATGATTTCATGATTGAGAAAACATTTCCAGTGATACCGTAGCTGCAAATCTTGTGAAGTAGGCCATTATGCCATCCCTTATCGAAGGCCTTTGATGTGTCAAGAGCAATTTAAAAATATGTAATGTTTAACATTAAAATGTCATTTTTTGTTTTTTTGGCGAATTTTTCGATATTTGTCGTCCAGAGGGTGGGGATTTAATATGATACCAAGTTTGTGAATTTTTGTTCCGTCGGTCAAAAGTTTTTAGCAGACACACAAACATACATACATACATACATACATACATACATACATATATTTTCGCTTTTATATATATAGATGCAAACATTTTAAAACAATAGTAAATTTACAGTAGTAAGATACTTTAACGGAGTTTGATTTCGGAAGTTCTATAAATGACGGGATTAAATGTTTGTTTTGAAAATGTTCACTTGTATGTTCTCAATCATCTCATTGATTCTTATTTCTCGTATATGTTTCGAAGGTTGTCTGTATTGAATCCAATGCTTCCAAAACTATTACAGTAGTATTGCATGGGTGCATAGATAATATAATTTTTCAGCTTTGAGACTATTTCTGTGTAATTGATTCGCTTGTCAACCTCATCTGTGGTCTGTAATAATACAGAGATCTTGATTGGCAAGGTATTGCTATTTTTATTTTTAGTATTATGCCCTGTGGCTTTCTTGTTTGATGGATAGATATGATTGTACTTATATGACCAAAAATGTTATTTTTTTACGTTTTTAAACTTTGCTACCGGTTTATATTTCTACAATTTGTCTGGATATTCAAGATGCATTTATTTGCATAGTTCTCATCGGACTACCTTCATAATAAGGTCGTCTTAATTATCATATTCTTTCAATCTAGTTTGCTGCATTTACATATAATTAAAAAACTGTGTCGGTCTTCTGTGGTTTCCTGTGTCTTGTAGAGCATGTATCTTCCTAGTGTGTGTTCTCAGCACATTACATTGTACGGTTTGTTATCAGTGATTCGGTTTCTATGAGAACAGGTCACTTTCGTATCATGTTCATCTGTGTTCATTAGTCTTCTCATTAAAAATCCTCCTAAATCTTTCCTAGATGTGCTTCTCTCACAATCTTTATTTTTTGTGTCACCCTATTTTCTAGATACTTGTTATGCTCCAAAATGTTTAAAAAATCGCTAACCATTACAGTAGATCTTAATTTGTGCATATTATTTATATTTGACATACTCAGATTAAATTGCATATATATTTATGTACTATGGTAAGTGGAAAGAAAAACATGTTCGTTCAAATTTCTATTTTGGTGTTTTTGAAAATTCAAGATGAATTCATCCATTCCATTCCATATGCTACATAGAATAAGTAATGCCATAAAGTAAAATCAATAAAAATATAATTTAATCTAAAAACTACTTTAATTATTATTGATATGTACTCGGAGTAAGTTGTGTAACATTAATACACTATACTATGGTGAATTATAAACGTATGATTATGATAATTAATCAGTAATAGATATGTAAAAAAAGACGCAGAGAAAGCTAAAAAATGCGATAGATAAATTAATAAACTGTAACGATAGGTGGCGAATTTTATTTATCTGTACATTTTGATGTAATGTTATAGTTTTTGACGTGGTTATAAGCATTACAAATTGAAGGTGGAAAGAAATATATGCGGAGTTTTCAAATACGTTTTAATAAAATGTTCTACTTTCATCTCTAACTGCAGTTATGAGCCTTCTTTTGCCTGATGTTATGCATGTTTCTCATTCTCTTTAATCAATCATATATCCTTCGATAATAAGCAATCGTCTTGCAACGCCATTCTTTATCACGTAGAATATCTCGTCTTTTTTGTGTAATATATTTTGGAGGTTTGTTTTGGTTGGAGCACGCATTGTAATGCCATGCAGGAATACAATCATCAACATAGCAAGTATATTTTTCAGCATAATTATAAGATAGATTCATTTCTGGTTTTGAATCCAGATGATGAATATAGATGTCTTTGTAAGGAAGCAGTCTGTTTGTAAGGAAAGTAATCAGCGATTACTCATCGAAAGATAATCCCACTTTGACTCCTTTCGCAAAAAATAATGCAGAAAAATACTGATAACATAAACTAAAATGTAATTACTTTGTCATATGACAATAAAACGTTACAAGATTAGAGTTTTCGAGGTCAAATCTTTACCATCGAACGATGTACATAGAAAGTAAAAGATATTTTAATATTGGAAACAAAAAAAAGACATGCAACTTCAGAGATGCATATATTATATAAGAACTATACAAAAATCTAAAATGTCAAAATTACGTAGCATTTTCTACAGTAGTTTAATAAAATAATAATAAAACTGCAACAATTTCTTTAAATACTTTAAATAATTTTATACTAACCTTAGTTGAATTCAGTTAGCAGAATTCGAATTTTACTAAAGAAAACTTCAATAATTTTCAAGAAACGGCAACTTAATTTATTGAATTCATTCCAAACGTACACGTTAGATATATTAATGCCATTTTTTTGATAATTGAGATTTGCCCATTCAATAGGCCATAGATTTTAATCTATGATTCATGGCTTCATAATTAATTACTGCAAAATTCAATTATCTTTTATAATGAATAACATGAGATAGGTTCTTTTTAACTATACAATAAAATCATAATGAGGGGCATTTTCTTCTCCACAGGGATATAACCTTCCATAAAAACATCTCTTCCGCAATGAATGATTATTGCTGCACAAAGCAGTGATCAAGATCAATACAAGGATTGCACAGTTCAAGTAATTTACAGATTACTCGCAAAATGCTTAATATTTCATATACTATTAAACAAGATGGTTTTCAAAATCAAAACAATGTAAACACGAGGACAAATTGAGGATACTGCTGTATATTTTCTATATAATCGGAGATAACAGTATGTATTAGCTGAAGTCACGTATTTCAATATTCGTCAATTTGAACAGTTTTTAAGTGGGCGCGAGTTTTCTCGTAAACGTACGTATGAACAAATATGAATGTAAACAGTATCTTCTATTCTGTATAGGTAGGTTTAAGTATATTAGTAAAACATCAGTTTACGTTAGATGTATATACTATGTCAATGTGTGTCTCTTTATTGTTTTGAAGGATTGTTTTACTGTTTTCCTTTTTTCGATATATAACACTGTTTAAAGTCATGTGCAATTTTCAAGTATCGTATATGATTTTTTTAACTTTGTTGTTAGTGTAATTAAAGCATAAAAAGAAGAGGTCATCACCTTCTAAACGTGGAACAGTGTCTATGATCAGCATTGCAATAAAGATGGCTTTAACAGTAAGAACGAAAATATCTAACTGTTGTCAGGTAACGCTAAGCAATTAAACGGCTTACGTTAAACGCTTTATTGCAAACTAAAAAAATGCCATGTTTGGTTGCGTAAAAATAATTGTATGTCATCATTTATAAAACAAGTTTTTTTCAAAGACTAAAATTTAAAAAAAAGAATGCATGTATTAAAAATAAATAAAATGCTCTTTAGTTTTCTATTATTACGGTCAGTTGACAATAACTTAAATATATTTGAGTTATATATCAAATACATCAAATATATGACATCACAGAATGCACACGCTTCAGATTTTTATCATTGAAAATAAGCCCGTAACCCAAACCCGTAACCCTAAGCCCATATTTACTTAATAAAATGTTAATGCTATAGGAGAAATGTTAAAGACATAGCATTTTCACTTAATTATGCTTAAAATACACATCTATTAAAAAGATAAAATGATAAGAACTAATCATAATAGATATTATACAAAAATAAACATAGCTTAAAAACAAATATATTAAATAGATAATGCAGTACCTATACATTTAACACTTATACTATTATTGTGATACTTTCGGTAAAAAAATGAGTAAAAAAAAGAATAAAAAAAGAAAAGGTAATGAAATGTAAATATGACTATTAAATCATGCCGAACATGTAGAAACGCAACAACCCCCACACACACAGACACCCACACACATACACACACACACACACATATATATATATATATATATATATATATATATATATAATATATGCGCATGCATATATACGTGTATGTACACATGCATATGCTATACATTAGTTCATGCGATATTTTGGATATAGGACATTTACAAATTAAATGTACAGTCATATTAAAACTTTTGTTCGTGTATTGGAGAATTTCTTCTTATCAATATTATCAGATTATATATAGCTAATATAAATGATTAATAGGCTCAGATTAGAATATAATTCACATTATGTATACGTGCAAGTTCTGCAAAATATTATCTGGATTTCTTTTTGAATAAGCATTACACATAGTAGAATTTGTCATACATCCTTAAATAAAAAAAAATGTGGATACGTTACAAATATATTTGTTAAAATAAGATTTGGATTTTTCAGATAAGATTTCAGTTTTACCTTGTGGCACAGAATAAAAAGTGTGGACTGATCATAATCATATTTTAATTTGTTCTATTAGACTTGTAGCTATGCGTATTAGGTTGTGTTAGACAAAGAATGTAGGATTCTAGTTCAAAATATACCATGGCAGGATATTACACGAGAAAAAATGTTTAAGAGAACTAGAGAGGTATGTTGTGCCTGAAGAATTGAAGCAACATTTAAACAATTTTCAAAAATGAACATCATATCTTTTGCATGGAATATTAAGTTAAATAGAAAATAACCAAACAGAAATGTCAGCGAACTAAGCGATTTAATTCTAATAAAATTGTAAACCAATGTACTTGCTACAAGAGATAAAGCAAACATATTACACTTGGAAAACAAACCTCTTAAAATTAGAGCTTGTTCTGTTGATCACTTTGCTTTAAACTGATATTATAAACAACTGGTGCAATTAACTATTCATGGCAATTTTAATTTGTTTTTTCAGAAATAGGAGCACTTTTATCAACGCAAAACAAGTGTAATTATGTAGTGCCTGATATGGTTTTGTTATTTCAACCTCAGGGTTGATTTACTTAAACTATTACAAGTCTTTTCTATAGAGGATAAACAATGCTAATGCTTGTGTCGTCAGACTATTTAAGCCATAATGAATAATAAGAAAATATTATTTTTATTACATATGGGTATTAAACACCGATAGTTGAAGCAGTGGATAGAGAGGGGAGAGGGGAGAGGGGAGGAGAAAGAAACACGAAAAGGGGATGGGGGCAATAAAAAAGTATATTTAAATGAATTAAATTTTAAGAAAATATATTCAATAAAAATTAGAATCAAAAAGAAGGAAATAAAGGAGATAGAAGATGTCGAAAATCAGTTGTTTGTTTAAAGAGATAAATTACAAAATAAATGGAAAAGATTGCAAAAGAGGAGATAAAGAAAGGATAAATAACTGAAGTGTTTTAAAAAGGCGCCGAAAAGGAAAACACGTGCGACTTGCGCGAGTCAACAAAATCAAATATGGGTCAAAGTGTCTTCAAATCTCCGCGGCAGTGGCAGGTGTAAGAAGCAGATAAAGTCAAGATACGTCCAAATTTAAAGATGTGTCCAATAAAATTAATATAGATTTTTTTATATAAAATAATAACAACACTTATTTATTTATAATTATAAAGTAATAGATTTATAATTATCAAAAGTTATACAACGAAAAGGAAACAGTAATAAATTTATGGGGTAGTAATAGAGTTTGAGTTATGTTTACGGGAGAATGGAATATAACAACATGGATTTTTTTTTTATTTAGGGTTTTAGCCAACATAGGTTGGGATAGTTTATTTAAGAAAACCAGAATAATGTAAAAATATATTTGAGTAATTATGGATTTATTTTAGAATTAAGGTAATCTGCTTGAGGTAAATCGTGTAAAGCGAATTAAGTTACTAAGAAGGTCCGATTTATAATGCCAGAAAAAACATAGATCACCAACTGTTTGCAGGATTTCAAGTTTTAGTTTCTCAGCAAATACCCATATGTAATCAACAATCTTTTTTTCATTATTCATTTTTGGCTAAATTCTTGGGGCGATATCAGCTAATTAATTTATTTTTCTCGTCTATAGGAAAATATTCTAACGGTTTAAATAAATACACCCTGCGGTTTAATTATTTAAAATATATATTTAGCTCTACAAACGTATTGAACATTATTTTTCTTGTTTTTGTAAAATATACCTCTTAATATATATATATATATGTGTGTGTGTGTGTGTGTGGGTGTGTGTGTGTGGGTGTGTGTGTGTGTGTGTTATGAGAAAAATAGAAAAAACCGAATGAAATTATTAAAAAATCAACGTTTCGTACTTATTTCAGAGGACATCTTCAGGATAATTGAATTAAAAAATAAAAATGTAAGAAAAGAAAAAGTCATAGATCGTGCGAAAAAGACAGTTCTTGAATCCTACCCATGTCGGGAAGGACAAACATATGTGTGCGTATGGGAAGGTTTGGTTGTTCGATGTCTATATATATACACTTTTAAAAATGCGTTAAAATAAATATGTACATTTTTTTTTCTTCTGTAAACTTATTCATTTTGTTGAAATATTTAAGGAAACGTTGATTTTTTAATAATTTCATTCGGTTTTTTCTATTCTTCTCATAACATAACGTCCATAACCGCTGGTATTTTTTCATTCCTTATATATATATATATATATATATATATATATATATATATATATATATATATATATATATATATATATATATACACACATATATATATACACACATATATATACATACATATATATGTATACATATATGTGTGTGTGTGTAGGTGTGTGTGTACGTACGTCCATTTAAATAGACTGGTAATTATGAATGAAAATTATTAATATATGCGTTAAAATTTCTTAACTTTTATCGAAATTCTATTTCGTACTTAATGATTTCAACGAATATATATAATATACACAGCTAAACTTGATTATACGAGTCATATTTAAGCTTATCCCTGTCTCGTAAACATCTCAGATTCATTTAAATTGTACTTTTGATGTGAACTGAAATTTACTGTTTTATGTAAAGTTGTTGACACAAAGGAGACCGATTTATGAGAATTGATCGGTATATCGAGTTACTTTATGCATACGTTTAGGGATAGTCTGTTTAATTTTTTGCTAACTACAGTAAATTAATTGTATAAGACTCCATATATCAATCATATCAAACCGTTTGGAGGAGAAGGCAAATAGGGGCAGCATTTTTTCTTTGATCTCTTTGATTGTCAGTGATTTGTATTTTATTAGGTTGTTTATAATATCCAACTGAAATGCATTTAATCTTTTGGTTTTAGAGTTTCTTAGATCGTGTAGTCATTCAATATTAATATTAATGGGGATATAAATGATGTATGAGCTTTCGTATTTATTGATGGAGGCTGTGCAAATATATACACTAATAGTAAATTAGGTCATTTTTAAATACGAAATGCTTTCAATTAGTTTTTAGAGATATTTCGTCTATTTTACTTCCCAGTAATCTCGCCCAGCTGTAATGGAGTTGTTTTACATTTTACAGACTTCTGGGAAGTCCAATCGAATTTCTCTTATGTAGGCGGTAAATCGATTCAATGCCTCAAAACAACAGCCTCTAACATTTTTTAGAGCTTAGAGAATGAACAAAAGTTACAGGAAGCAAAGTATATAAATACATAGAGAGAGTGTTGAATTGCCTTGGTGAACATTACAATGTCTTTTCGATCTCTGAGAACCGTTGGTAGAAACTTCGATAAAATCTTCCGCGTCTTCATTTTAAGCGAATAATTGTGTCTGTACACTTTCTACACTGACATGAAGTTGAGCACTTGTTGTTTTTTATAGACACACAATATCTCTTTATACATAGCATTCTTTATTTGTCTAATCAACTCCGATGTTCTGACGTTTTACTCCTTAGACACCATCTTATCATCCCTCACACATTTCCCTCATTCCTTAAATCTTTTATGTAATCAAACATGGCGCTCGATTTATGCAAAATATTCTACAAGCATTCTGAAGGAATGCATTAATTACTATTGCATTTTTCCAAGTTTGAAAATAATTGTATTGCCTAGCGTTCTTATTAACTGTCATTTAGTCCGGATTGCATTTGTGAAATTAAGCTGTGAGAATCAGGTTTTTATTTTGTGTATTCCGATGTGTGTAGTAGCCGGTCATTTGAACATTAAAACATAACAATTGGTCATACATAATCGCGATATAAATTTAAATGTTATTTATAATAAATTACATTTAAAATGCATGCAGGCAAAACTTTTGGAAACTTACATGAGACACCTAGTGCATGAAAGCGGTATTTTTGTGCAAAAGCTATGTTACATATTCACTTGCAATGAAATCGCATGCAAACAAATATGAGTATGCAATAAAAAATTGTATCAGTGTTATGAGATATAACAGCGAATGAATTTATACACCGATATTAAATATTTTGTTAAGTACAGAAAACATACTTCATTTTTAAAGAGTAAGATATTTTCTTAAATAATTGAATGTAATCCTAAAATTTGAGTTTTGTATTTCATTTATATATCACGTAAACATTGGACGAGTATAATTAAATCTTATGATAATAAACTAGAATATTTAGAATGCATTTTGAATTTAATACCCAAGTTGCGCATATATATATACATATATATATATATATATATATATATATATATATATATATATATATATATTATAAGGTAAAATTAAAAGCCAAGAACAATGCGAGATTTTTTTTTTATAGAGTAAAATTAAATGCAAACAAAAGAAATAAAGTTCTTTTTTTTGTTGTTTGTTTTTTTCTTTTTCACACAAATTTTAACTCTAAACAACAGTAATTTTTTTCTGTTGTATTCAATGGTGATATAAATCTCAATATATTTCAGACTTATTAGTCCATTTTCAAAAGAAGACAGTGGAAGAGTGTTCAAAATTGGAAAAGTAGCCGCCGAGTTTGCCACGTGATACCGCGAAATATAGAACAAAAAATGACGTTAGGAGAACGTTAAAATAAATCAGTTGATGTTTGAAATACTTGTTGCGTTTGTGAATCAAGGGAGATGACTATTCAAGCAAGGTTTTTTTTTTAATTATTGTTTTTCTTATGTTAGGACAAACTAAACTATGTTAGGACAAACTAAACTACGCACATGCCGAAATCTCACGCATACAAGACAAATGCACTAACATCTCCGACAAACATACACACACAAACAATTTCCTACAGACCCTCTCACTAAACGGCTACCCTAATACGATCCTATCCTCACTTAAAAAGAAAAAACGCAACACCCGACCCTTCTCTAACAATTGTTTTCTAAAACTACCCTTCCTCAGTGACAAAATCTCATCTTCAATCCGAAAAGCCATCCGCAGCGAGGGGCTCAACATTCAACTCATCCACACTGGATCTACTTTAAGACAACAACTCAACCGAAAACATCCATCGCATACACCTTCCCCTTGTTCACTCTCTAACCGCCCAATATCACACACAGGTTTATGCTTTAAGAACCATGTTGTTTACGACCTACAATGCGCTAAATGCAGTGCATCTTACATCGGAAGCACTACCAGATTGCTTCATCACCGCATTAAAGAGCACTTAAACACTACTGCTTCATCGTTCTATAAACATATTCGCACTTGCATTAATTCAGAACCAGATTTTCACATCAACATTCTTGCTTCTTCAAGAAACGTAGGTCAACTTCGTATCCTCGAATCTTTAATTATTTCAAAAAATACTCCCACACTAAACAATAGACTGGAATTGAGCTCCGCTTTTATAATATAAGTTTAAAACATAAGAAAAACAATAATTAAAAAAAAAAAAACCTTGCTTGAATAGTCATCTCCCTTGATTCACAAACGCAACAAGTATTTCAAACATCAACTGATTTATTTTAACGTTCTCCTAACGTCATTTTTTGTTCTATATTTCGCGGTATCACGTGGCAAACTCGGCGGCTACTTTTCCAATTTTGAACACTCTTCCGCTGTCTTCTCTTGAAACTGGACTAATAAGTCTGAAATATATTGAGATTTATATCACCATTGAATACAACAGAAAAAAAAATTACTGTTGTTTAGAGTTAAAATTTGTGTGAAAAAGAAAAAAAACAAACAACAAAAAAAGAACTTTATTTCTTTTGTTTGCATTTAATTTTACTCTATAAAAAAATCTCGCATTGTTCTTGGCTTTTAATTTTACCTTATAATTTTCTTCAACAATGCTTCAAGCAAACTACAACCTACTTATATATATATATATATATATATATATATATATATATATAAATATATATAATAAATTCACAGCCAAACAACGTCGCCTCCCACAAGAGTCATGCCTGTCAACTCGAGTTCCGCCCTCATTTGGGTTCATCAGTTACACACATCCGAACTCAGGATTCGAAACCCCAGGCAAGCACTCTACCAATTGAGCAAACGCCCTGCACACAAACATTCTTATACCCAACACAAATCAAGCAAACCGCGCTGAAATCCCACTGGGAAAGGAACGACTTCGTCTCGACAAGGGACGCGGTCATTTAACAAGCTAATAACCCCAAGCCGATGTATTACAAGTAGGAGTTAAAACTAAAAAGGACGATGACATCCAGCAATGCTAACCAAGCAAGCAACTTATGATAGGATTTTCAGAATGTGAGAGATTGTATATAATAAAATCCATAGCCAAACAACGTCGCAGCCGTATATATATATATATATATATATATATATATATATATATATATATATATATATATATATATATATATATATATATATATATATACTATCATTTACACCCGGCGGGGTCCGGGGGTTTGGATGTGTATGTTGAACAAAGAAAAAAGTGGTAGTAGGAAGGCAGGCTCGAACCCGTACAACAAAGGAGGAAAAGAACGGGGTAAAACGTAAGGCTAGTATCTGTGTATCTGTGTGTATGTGTGTATGTGTGTACATTTCCCTATGCAATAACTCTGCCAATTTTTAGTCTACACACTCGAAATTTGATATAAAAGTTACTGACATTTGGGAAAATAGATGTGATCGGGTTTTGGCAATATATTTGGCGATGAAGGGTCAATGTTCAACGATTTGACCTTTGGGAACTCTACAAGACTCCTCCGACAATTTTCGGTCTACTCCCTTAAAATTTTAGATATAGGTTCCTTGGGCACGAATCTAACTTAATAACTTGATTTGAGCCCAAAACAATACATTTTAAGGGGTCATAATAGGGGTCAAAGTTTTTAAAAAAATTTACGTCTGCGGTCTCTTCCAAATTACTCAGACAATTTCTGGTCTAAATATTTTAAATGTTACATAAAGGGTATTCAGATATAGGGCAAGCTTTTTCATTAGTTTGGGTCGAACATTTTTAGTTACCATTATATAAATGTATGTATGTAGGTATGTTTGCTTGTCTGCCTTAAACTTTCAATAGCGGCGACGGATAATGCCAAATCATTATCGTTTTAAAGTTCGACCTTTCATACGACAAATATCGAAAAATTGGCTAAAAATATTAATATATTCCCCTTAAACTAGGCACTTTTCTACAGGAGGGAGTCACTTTTTTCGCCGATATTTTTGAAAGTTATCCTCTCCTTTAGATTGTATAGCCTTAATTTTAAACGATGTCGCTTCCGGTTTTGCGGTGGTCGTAACAAAAAAAAAACGTTATGTTTTACCCCGTTATTTTCCTCCTTTGCGGTACGGGTTCGAGCCTGCCTTCCTACTACTACTACCACTTTTTTATACTCAACATACACATCCCAACACCCGGGCAACACCGGACGCCCATGCTAGTTAAATAAATACGTGTTACAATAAACATTTTAAAGCCAAATAGCTGCAACATGAATTTGTTTTCTTTAAAATATAAATGAGTGTTTATTTTTTTAAAGAGAGAGATACATTTTTCAATCTATACATATGTATATGTGTTTCCTCTTATTCTTATAATGTCAGTTACGGATGTATCTGTATTTTTCTTCTTTGATACGATAACAAGTAACGTTCTTTATTTTTTATTGTTAATATATTTACATATTTTCGAAAAGTGTACATTTGTGTCGATAATTGTCGGACATTTTTTTTGTTGTTTTCACTTTAATAAGAACGTGAATTTATGAGGTAAATTAATTCGACGCAATATGATTCAACTCAAAAAAATAAATAAAAAAGCTAACGTTAATCAAGATTAAAGTTAAGGTGATATTGTGCACCCTCGCCCCTTTTAAACAACCTTGTTAAACTTTGTGACATATTTACATTCTATGGCGGCCATGTACGAACGAAATAATTTTATTATACCATATTTCTTCAAACAGAAACATAGTTATCAAAGTATACTTACGCAATAGATAGTAAAGACTTTGTTTAAGTTTGTGCCATATTTCGCCTGAGTATAGGCGCGAACTCAGACCCCACAATTTTATTATACCATTCCTATTTAGTGATTACGTGTCTTTTTAAAGACATTTGCATAAACTTTTTATTTTTATTTATATATCGGTTTAAGCTTATTTGTCAGTGTACTAGAAGGAATTCAGTTGATTACAACTTTTGTGCGTATTTTTTACATTAAAATAGTACAACTCTGAACTCGACGGCGCAATACTACATCGTTCAATACTGGAAAACTGAAATGAACCTGTTCTACTTCAAAAGGGCTGCATTTTCTTTTTATTCATATTTATATCGATTCTATGCTTAAAAACTAAAGCAATTACGTGTTTACTTTTTTAATATCCCGTTTTGCTGTTTTGGATTATTTTACTAATTAAGTGAGTAAAACTTCATTATTTTTCAAAACTGTTTTTCTTTCCTTGTTTTTCGATATTTCGTCGATATTATTAAGGAAGAGCGTTTAGCAGAAAAACCATCAAACGACTACCCGAAAAAATAAATGTACAATAAATAAATGTTATCATAGTCAATAAAATTCAGTTCAGGTTTTTTTTTGTTTTGAAATAGTTTTTAATGCTCTTTACTGGAATAATTTCAGCGAAACGAAATTAAAACGAAATTTCAAGCATCAAATCAATTTTTATATAAACTGTTCTTTACATTACAATAGTAAAACTCTCAATCTGACGACGGATTACTACACCGTTCAATACTGTAAAACTGAAACGAATCTGTTCTGCTTGAAAAGGGCGCCATTTTCTCCTTATTTATATGTATATCGATTCTTTGCTTAGAAAAACTAAAGTAATTACGTGAACCGAAATTAAAACGAAATCTGAGGCGCTAACTATTTCAATTCATTTTTATATAAACTACACATGCCATAATCGAATATTCCTCAAGCACAGAATAACGGAAAACATTAAAATATGTTTACAAATATTCCTTACGTTAACGGAACAGTCTTAAATTGTTAACAAAGAATGCTCAGTTTCCCCTCCTTCAAATTGAAAACGGGGCTCTCCATTTCAAAGTCGCTGCCATTGTTTATTTATTTTTAAAACCTGTTAATGAATTAAAAAAACTAAATACTACTTAAAAATACCAAACCTATAAACTTTTCTACCATAAAATTACATTTTATTTACTATAGTAACCTTTATTGCTTGTATATATAATATTATATATATATATATATATATATATATATATATATATATATATATATATATATAACATTTGCTCTTTGTAAGGAAACATCATTTTCTTGGTCACTCTAAGCTACGAATGAAAACAAATTTATATAAATAAATATATTTCCGCGAAAATTATCTTTAATTTCATAATATTTTGCTTAAGGTAAAATTTCCGAGTATCAAACCTATCTCTTTAAAAACTCCTCCATTCATAACCTATCATACTTTAATCAATCACAGTCTATTTTCTGCTGTCTGTTTTTGAACCCATTCAACGACGTGTAATTCTTCTCGTATATATATATATATATATATATATATATATATATATATATATATATGTATATATATATATATTGTGTAAAGCTAGTTTTCGACTCAGTATTCTAATAAAATAAACACCCAAACTATATATTTATATATACACACACACATACAGGGTAGGTCATGAGAAACGCATTTTAGTAGCCTCTTTGCTCTTGTAGAGTAGGTGATAGGTAGTGTGGAAGGTAGGTTTAAAGCATTTTGATTAACTTTTTGTTGAAATAATCGCAGCCTGTGTCCCTTGAAAATATCCGTTTTACGTTACATCACTCCAAGAAGAGTCCTAGAGTGAATGAAACGCGGAATATTATGTGTACCGTAAACTCCATATATATTTTATAACTTACTAACTAGCTCTACCTTCGTATTGACCACTTTTGAAGGAAATACTTAAAGGTTACGCATACATTTATACTTTCGTATATTAATTTTATGTGAGTAAATGAATTATATATATATATATATATATATATATATATATATATATATATATATATCTCAGAAATAACAATTACAATAAGTTTACCAAGATAATGAAAATGCTAAACTTAAAATATATTATGAATATTAAAAAGTTAATATTTAAAAGTAAAGTAATCTCAAACAAATGTAAAATCTCAATAAAACCGAAAAGGACATAGAGCTTATAATATGGGCAAATGATTATTAAAACATGTTAAACACATCTTGAAAAAGAGTTAAAAACATATTTGATTTTAAAAAGGAGGCAAAAGATAAGTAGATAGTCCTTAATCCGCGGAGTTTCGAAAAAATACTATCCACTTCATCAGAGGGCAGGAATTAGCAAAATTCGGGATTGGTTTTTTCATGTAAATGTATTTAATAAAACCGCAAGTAACTCACAGATCTTACTTGGTTAAAAAGGATCAGGGAAGGAGTATAGGAAGTTAAAGAAAAAAGATAAAAAGATTCCACATGAATGGATAGTTCGGTGAAAGGTAAAAAAAACAAAACAAGAATGGAAAAATCCAAACACGGCCGAATTAAAAACTTCCAATCAAACAGGTAAGTTTGTAAGTTCCAAAGAATCGCATATATATATATATATATATATATATATATATATATATATATATATATATATATATATATATATATATATATATATATATATATATATATATATGTATACATATATACGTGAAACATTTTCAAATATTTTGTACTGGTATATTTTTTGGTTTCTTAATCTCATTCATCCAGAGGAAGTCTCGAAATAAAGACGAAACGTTGATGAACACGTAATACGGTTTGTTCCTTTTTATTTTCTCTCTCTCTATATATGTATATATATATATAATATAATATATATAATATATATATATAAATATATATATATATAAATATATATATATATATATATATATATATATATATATATATATATATATATATATATATATATATTTAAGTCAGTAAGATTATGTATGCGAATGGAACGAATATTTACATAATATTCGTTTCGGAACAAATTAGTAATTGTGTAATGAATAACCGTATTTGATGAGATTATATCCAGAAATATTCCAGTGTTTTTTCTACTCATAATATTTTAGCAAAAAACATCAAAATTTGTTATTAAAAACATATAGAACTTACACCTTATGCATATTGACTGTATTTAATAAAAAATATTTCTTTCGCTTTCGTTTTACAGTCTTTGCTATTTATAATTGTAAAAATAATATCGCTTCTAATCATTTCGTTTGCAGTAAACTTCTACGTCTTCCTGGAAGATTAAGCTTGAAACCCTAAACAAAACATTTTGCTGTCCTCATTAAATAGTAGTAATTTTCTCCGTTTATTTTTTATCATTTCTGATTGCGGCGACAAACATTTCATACAAGCGATCAGTGCTAATACGGTGATTAAATATAACAAAAAAAAAGTATAATACGTCAAGGAGATAAGAAATGCCTATGGCTTTACTGCTGAAAACACTGTTTTTTTTTGTTGTGTTTAATTATATATAGTTTTTTTTCTGGTCTTTAAACATCTGTGACTATTTTAATTAATGAATGTAATTCTGCGTAATTTACCTTGTTTCGAGAAGCAAATTATTTGTAGAGAAAAACACGTCTATTCCAGTCTAGTGTGTTGGATTAACGATGCCCGGGTAAATGATATTTCTTTTATTTTTAGAGAGTTTGTATAAAAAAATAGGAGCATATCCTATACAATTAAAAAAATAATACCTTACCAAAGCAAATTCATCTGTTATACGTTTCGAAGAATTGTCAGGGACCAATTTGTAGCTGTTATAAAAATTATATAATATTTACTTTTCCACAGAGAATCATAAACAGTTATATCTTTAATCCGATATACACTCCTCCCCATAATAATATATATACCCCCACACACACACATATATATATATATATATATATATATATATATATATATTTATACGAATCCTCCACCCAGGTAATCGACTGGTTTTCTAACATTCAACATAAACATAAATGTAAATTTCTTTCTTTTGACATTGAATCATATTACGAATCCATATCGCCGATTCTGCTAAATAAATCTCCAGTAATGGCACGAAAAGTAACTAATATAACGCACGACGAAAGTAAAGTGATACTCGCAGCTAGAAAATCTTTAATGACGTTGATAACAAGTATTAAACCAGAAAAATACGCCTAACCACTTCAACGTTTTAATGGGCTCGACGGACTCAGATCAATCTAGTCGGCTTTTTCCTTTTAAATGAAATTGATTCTATACTGCATGAACAGTTCAAACTTGTAGGAGGACTATACAGAGATGATGCACTTTTCGTAACAAACTCCAGAAATAAAAATTACGAAAAAGCAATTAAATCGCTACATAAATTATTTAAAAATTATGGACTTGCTATGAAAATCGACCCTAATAAAAATGGTTAATTTAATAGACATAACCTTAAATCTTGGAAACTCTACCTTTGAAACCTATCATAAACCTAATCAATTCGTACTATATGTCCATAACGAATCAAACCACCCTAAATCAATATTGAAATCAATAGTTCCCAATGTAGCTTTAAGATTTTCTAGGCTATCTTCTAACAAATCTATATTTAACAAAAATGAAAAATATTACTATGAAGCCCTTAAAAACTAAGGATACAAATCACTAATTAAATTCCTAAATAAAAATAATAGAAACAAAAACTGCATTGAAAATAAACCTACTAATAGCATAATAACCTATAATATGGCAATATCATCCCGTATACAAGTAATAAAAATGACCAAAAAGCAAGACAAAGCAAAATCAAACCGCAAGTATTAGATACTAACACAAATAAACAGCAATCCAAAGCCTGTACACGTAAAACAGACATAGGGAGACCCTATGGTTCGACCCTCCATATTCCAAAAATCTTGAGAAAAACATAGCCAGGGTATTCTTTAAAATATTGGATAACAACTTTAAAGCCCCTCATAGATGCAATAAATCTTTAATAAGAACACAATCAAAGTGTCTTACTGAACTATGCCAAACCTTCATCAAAAACTACTTAGTTCTAACAATAAACAAAATGAATAAGATACAAAATACAAATATACAAAATATAGCAGGCTGTAACCGTAGCAGAAAAATTGATGCCCTCTACAAGGCTCATGTAATTTAAAAAATATAGTCTATAGCTGCACAGTATCACACACCCTAAATTTAAATCAATTTAACACCAACCATAACTCGACCACCCGATTAAATAACCACACCAACTTTAACCAATCTATCAATCAAATAAAGACCAACTCACCACATACCAATGAAACCCCTAATCACATTAACAATCTACTTTGGTTCCACATCTGGACGTATTAAGCACAGAATTTCAACCCATAAACATTCCTTTAAAAATCACTGCCTGTTGAACAAAACCACCTTATCCAAGCATATTTGGCGACTCAAAGATAAGAATATTTCATTCAATTTGAAATGGCAATATAAAGCATATACACCAGGAGATAGATTATGTGCACTTTGTACACAAGAGACCCTAAAGATTTTAAAATATGACGATATAAAAAATAGAACCACCCTCCTTAATTCAAGAGAGGAACTTATTTCTGTATGCAGTCATAAACGTTGGTTTTAACTTTACAAATATAAACCATCATAAGTCATTAAAAATGTTACTTATTAATATTCAATCTTAAAATTTAAGTGTAACTTGATACACTTATTAATAACAATTTTGATCATCAATATTGTTATTAATATTAGTTTATCTGATATATGTACCATTATTGTATATTATTTAAATATATATTTAACCTTTACCTGTACACTATTTAATCATTTCAATAAATAAATACATTATTAAATACTAAATTCAATATGTTCAAAATAGATTATAATATGAATGGAATAAGCACTAATTATCTTAGTTTGATTATTTAATTAGAGAAATAAGATTGTCAGCCCACTTTTTTGTAAAAAAATATTTGCTTAATTAAAAATTTAGCGTTTACAAACATATTCTAACTGCTATAAAATTTTACATTGACGTTCTTTTTGAAAATTCAATATTTCATGCGTTTATATGCTACAGTCAACATCCAAATGAATGCTTTGACGATAATTACGGTGTTCAAACGGCGAAGAATTAAAAGGTAAATAAATATATATATGTATATATATATATATGCATGTATATATATATATATATATAATTCTTAACTTTTATTTAAAATACATTAGTATAACCTTATATTTAAACGCAATTCAGAATTATAATTGTATTCTATATTTATTTTCATCTTCAACACATATTAATTTGCTTATCAAGTAAATATTTTCCTCTTTATTTTAATTTTATTTCCAGATACCTCTGCCTTACTTAAAAATGATAGATGTATTTATGGTATATTTTACATATATTAAAAAAAAAACACCCAATATTTTTTGCTGACGAGGAGACTTTGTTTAAAATCCTATATGTTAAAATTATTGTCCGTGGCTTAATGTCTATCACAATAAAAAAGCATTGTGTTCCGAAAGGATCGTACAAATTATTGCCTTCGTTGTTGTTCCTTCTTATGAAACAGATGTTTAATTTTTAATCCTAATTACAATTTTTAATTGTTACTCACATTACTATATATATATATATATATATATGTATATATATGTGTGTGTGTTTGTGTGTGTCTGTGTGTGTATATATTTTTTCGTCTTTTAAGTCATACAATAAAAAACATATCGCTATATCGTTTAAACCATGCAAGCAATTAGTTATCCATCTTCATGCATATAGTGATCGATGCGAATATTATTCTATTGCACCAATATTCTTTGTTGTCGGCATAAAAGAAATTGCGATAAGGCGGGTTCTAACATATATGTGTAAAATGTTACTGACTTACTTACCTGGTAACTCTGTTCCGACATCTGCTAAAAATATATGATATTATTGAAATATAAGAATTTTCATATCAAAATGGATGTTATGAAATGTATACTTTCAAAAGAGAAGAAAACGTAAAAGAAATACAATAAAATATAACGAATGAAATAGAACAATTTGTGTTTAAGAAAAAAATACAGTTCAACAGAATAATAAATATTTACTCCGTTATGTGATGTCAGTCTAACAGAAAAGAATTGGTCATATTTTTATGAAAATAAGCTAGTACATCGAAGAGTTAGTTATTTATTTGCTTCCCCACTGAGCAAATTCGCCACAAGACCGTTTTTTAATGTGGGGAGGAAAAACCAGCTCCCGCCAGGGGCACTCTCTCAGAGCCCAAAATTAGCAATTGTACGTCGAAGGGTTAATAATAATCTATTCTGAGTACTTTCTAACCACGAAAGTGTCATTATAGGTTGTTGCTCGACTGGAGAAATGCAAGGAAAATTTAAAAAAAAACGATATATATATATATATATATATATATATATATATATATATATATATATATATATATATATATATATATATATATATATATAGTGCCTCGCAAAAGTGTTGAATACATTACATTTTTCTTAATATCTTTAATTAGGGTTAAAGATTTTACCTAAAATTTTGTAAGTATATTCTTATTACTTGTAAAGGATAAAATTATAGTTTAAAAAGTTTATATTAAAGGAAAATATAAATCAACTAACGCAAAGGTATTGGATGCATTGATTTAATATTTGGTTGCATAGCCTTTATTGCGTTCAACAGCTTCTAATTGCATTTTAAAGTTGGACATATGTTTTTGCAAAGACATGCAGGTATCTTGCGCCATTCTTCATTGCAGAACTGTTGTAGTTGTTGAATATTTTGTGGATTCCTCTCGTGAATATTGATCTTAATTATTTTCCACAAATTTTCAATTGGATTGAGATCTGGAGACTGACTGGGCCAAATAAGAACCTCAAGTCCGTTATTTCTACGACATCCTTTGGTTAGTTTGGTAGTATAGTGGGGATCAGTGCCCTGCTGAAAAACGAAATTGCTATTATGCCCCTACAAATCAGCATATTTCTGGAGGTTTTTCTCCAAAATCCCCCCTGTGAATACGTTCATTCATTCTACCATTGATGATTTCTAGTTCACCAATACGTTTGGATCAAAACTACTTCCATACTATAATCGAACCAACGCCAAACTTTACCGTAGGAATAATATTTTTTTGTTAAAAGCGGTTCCATTTTTACGCCATACATTTGTTGCTGTCTTTATTCCAAAGATTTCGAATTTCGTTTCGTTTAACCAAGTTACCTTGTTCCAACATTTTTTGGGTTGTTCCCCATATGTTTTAACATAATTCTAACAGACATGTTGACGCTTCAATAATAGAACTTTTCTTGTGGACCTTCAAGATTTAGAATTCTACTGATTGTATCCTTGCTCACATTAATCCCAGCTTCTCTGAGGTCGGTTTGAATTTTACCACAAGTAAGAAAAGTGTGTTTTTTTCTGCTTACCCACCTTGATTTCTTTCGTTTAATTTTCTTGGCTGACCACATCTTGGAAGATTTGCAACAGCTTCCCCAGAGTGTTAAACTTTCTAATAACCTTTCCAACTGTACTAAATGGTAGATTAAGTTCCCTTGATAAAATTCGTTACCCTTTTCCTTCTTGGTGTTTATCAATGATTTTTTGACGAATGTCTATGGACAACTCTTTAGTTTTAGTCATTTTAATAAATGAACTGGTTGACTTTGAAGGGGTGAGCTCAAACTGGAAGAATTTTATAAAATTGTTTTAATATTAAGCTCTATTATTGGTCAGTGATAACTCATTTGCATTATTGCAACACGCTAAGCAAAAGCCATTCAAATTTATTTCAGAATTTTATTAAGTGTATCCAATATTTTGCATTTGTTAATTCATAGTTTTCCTTAAATATACACTTTCTAAACGTTGATTTTGTAATTACTACTCTAAATGTAATTTAGAATAGTAATAGGGGTACACTGACCAAATTGTAGGTAAAATACTGAACCCTATTTATTTTTATGAAGAAAAATGTAATGCATCCAATATTTTGCGTGGCACTTTATATGAGCATCTAACATGGTTGTCATTGCTTTCTCTGTGAGATTTTTTTAATAATTAAATGATAGCACATCAAAAACTATTCAAGAGGGTATGTGTCCATTTGTCTGGTGTTCAACCGACGAAGACGTATTTTTTCTGTGTTGAATAGTATTCTGGGTAACGCCGGAATTATGATTGGTTCTGCACACGCGCATATGAAGCTGGATGTACACACGCAAACATTATGAAAATCTTAAAACCGAGAAATGTTATCAAAAGTCATATCAGTTGAAAGAAGGTTGCATAAGCTTTGAAATCAATATTTTTCAATTTACATGTTTTGAACAAAATTATATTGAATTTTTGCCTTGTACGAATGTGAGAAAGGCAAGTGGCATGCGGCATGGAAAAACGAAATTCTAAAATGTTTGTAAATAAAAACAAATGCCAACCAAGGAAGAAATCAGTAAGAGAGAAGTGCACTGAAACGACCAGTTGCCATTTTTGTAACACACAAACCTCCACCACGTCCTATCTCTCTCTTTCGCTCTCCATCAACCAGTGTTAAAGAATTAAACAGAAAATGCATTGTCATCCCTTATTTATAAACTTACGTCGAGTGATTTTTGTGAAACAAATAATTGTTTTATGCATCAGTTAAGAACTTGGCACTTTATTTAACAGATTAAATAGACGGCACGGTTTACATCCAAACAACTACAGCATTACGTCACATCTGTTAATTCAGAAAATTGTCGTATTTTATGTACTTGTACAGTTTATGATCTGTGTATTTTAATGTGTAAAAACCTACACCCGCAAGCACAGAAAACACCGAATGCTTTACCGTATACATCCATTTAGAGGCGTGTCTATATATATATATATATATATATATATATATATATATATATATATATATATATATATATATATATATATGTGTGTGTGTGTATGTGTGGGTGTGTGTGTGTGTTAGTTTTCTTGTCCTTCGGTTGTCATATATCATTTGAAGTTCTCAGAAATTAAAGATCCAACACCATTAAATGTCGATATGATATACATAAATATTCGTATATTTCATTAAAGTTTTCCTTTATACCTCAAAGAGTGAGTTGGTAAAAAAATACGTTCCCTCTCTCCACAAGATCATTTTAATATAGCAATGTATTTCCTTTTATTTACTCGTGTAACTTAATTTGCATACATGTTATGTTTTAATACAATTTTCTCCCCCAAACAATGCACAGTGCCATTTGAAACAGGGGGCTATTATCGGAGACATTAATTGCAGGGATATTATGAAGGAATGTGAGTAGCATGATTTCTGTTCACATTACATTTGAACTTCTGCATGTCAGTACAGTTGGGAAAGCAGAATCCCAGAAGGGAGTTCCAAAGTCTAGCAGTTCTGGGGAAGTCACTATTGGAGATGAAGGCATTTCTACATATAAGGATCTCTAGAGTGAAGGGGTGGAATTTTTAATCCTTCTTACGTTTGTCGGGGGTGTTCACATCGAGGCGGTACAAGTGCTTGTAGTTCATAAGAGCATTTTCTATTAAAGTGATTTTAGAACATGGAACGTGTTTCAGTATTTTGTCGATGGGACAGAGACTGAAGCCTAGATGACAGTCCAGGGCCTATCCGGTTGGCGAGTCTCTTTTGAACTCTGTCGAGACAAATAGAAGATTCGCCAGCCCAAATGTAACAACATTACTATCTACATGGATATTTGAGGCCTAAGTAGTTTTCTACCACGGTAGAGAGCCCACCTTTTTCGCAGCAGCTCTTAATATTTCGATTCCAGTTTATGTCCCATATAAACGTTAGAGCAAGGAATTTAAAGAAAGTACTTTCACTTAATGTGTTCTTGACAATTGCTATTAATGGTGGAGACGGTTTCTCATAATTATTGAAGGAAACAAGCTTAATCTTGGCAGTATTGAATGTGGGAACCCATGCCCCCCATTACACTGCGGATTGGAGGGCATACTGCAGTGTTTCTGCCATTTCCTTAGATAAGTATTCATTTGCTTTCCACTCGGGCCTGTTATAGAGAGTGGTGTCATCAGCAAATATGGCTATTGCAGAAACAATTTTATCAGCGAAGTCATTCATGAATATCAAGAATAATAAAGGTGCAAGGATAGCCCCTTGAAGTACTCCCGCATTTATATCATATTGTTTAGATTAACAACCGTCGAGTACAACCTGGATTTGTCTCTTACATAAGAAGGATTTTATTACATTATGTAATCTTTCAGTGATACCATTTGATCTAATTTTCCTTAGAAGACCATCGTGCCATACCCTCTTAAAAGACTGAGATATATCAAGGGCAACCGCTTTACCCCCCCTGTTTTGTCCAGTGAACATTATATACGTTCAGAGATTAGAGTTAGCATATCTGACGTGGAAGACTTGCCTAAATCCTTATTGATTGTTGGTTATGAGTTTAGCAGACGTAGAGCTTGATTAATTAAGGGCTCAAATATTTTGCGATAAGCGGAAGAACGCTGAGAAGTTTAATTGGTCATTTCTTTCGCCAGAATTCTTGAAAACTAGTACCACAGAAGTAGCTTTCCAGCAGTCAGGAAAGCACATAGTCTTGTGTTATATTTAGCTTTCTGCTTTGACGTGAGCTTACATTATTAGTAGCGTGCAATAAGTAATGCCCCTGACCCACTTCCAGTTGTCTGATCTAGCTGAAATTTTGCATGTCCAATGATTTATACCCCTACAGGTTATGTTCATAATTACAGCTCTGAACTAAGTGTATTTTCTCTTCTACAGGTGTTTGAACTGAGTCAGGTATGAAATGGAGCCTGTTGAATGCTGAGCAGTGGTCAGGTTTTTGTATTTGAAAGGACGCAAACCACAGGAGACTTTTGATGAAATGAAAGAAACTTATGGTGATAATTCCCCATCATATGACCTTGTAAAACGCTGGCATCGTGAATTCCAACATGGCCTGACGTCTGTGAAAACAGCTTCCAGACCTATTCGCCCCCTTTCTGCTATTGATGAGGCATATGTCCGTCAAGTTGAGGCTGCCATTTTGGAAGATCGGCGCATTTCTATTCGCCACTATAATCCAGAGACCAAAGCCCAGTCAATGCAGTGGAAGCATTTGGACTCACCACCTCCAAAGAAAGCAAGGGTGCAGCCGTCTGCTGGTACGGTCATGCTCACAGCCTTTTGGGGCCAGGACGGGGTAGTGATGACAGATTTTCTCGTAAAGAGTACCACGATTACAGGAGCCTATTATGCCCCACTTTTGAGGAAATTAAAGGAAGTTATCAAAATCAAGATGCGGGGCAAGATAAGCTAAGCTACCCCCTTTTGCAGAACAACGCTCCGATCCACAACTCGCATGTCGTCAGATCAGAAGAACGGGCGTGTGGTTATGAAATCTTTCCTTATTCTCCCTACTCTCATGACCAGGCACCCTCTGACGTTCACCTCTTTCTAGCCATGAAGTTATTTTTGTAAGAAAAGTATTTCCCAGATGATGCAGCCTTGATTTCTGAAGTCACGTCGCGGTTAGAGGACCAACCTGGGTGTTCTACAAAAACGATCTCCAGACCTGCATGAAACGATGGGAGAAATGCATAACTGAGTGTTTCCTATGTAGAGAAAGACTAATAACTCTGCCAAGTTTCGTAGCTCTACTGCTATGGAAAGTGGGTTAGGAGCATTACTTATTACACACCCCTCGGACTTGGAGAAATTGCATAATTCGTTGTAAACGCAAGTATGAGTAAGCCATACCTTGTGGATTCTACTTTGCGCCGGTAATACATCCTTCTACAGATTGCCATGTGACATTAGAATTGCGTCTTTCTTGCATCTTTCTAATCAATTTGTTCAAGCTGGATATGCGTCATAGTGAACGATATATATTTTTCAATCAAATCAGATATTCCACCCAAGAGATTTTGTTGGAGGTCCTTCGTACCCTTTTACTGCAATTTTTTAAATCTCCTTTGCATCTAGTTATCGCGTATTCTAGTTATCGCGTATATTTGCCAGGTAGTGTGCGTTTTTTTTTTCATGAATCGTTTACAATTTCTGGACTGATAAATATCTTTCTAAGAGTCTATTTCCTTTCTTGTCATACATATGATCTTGATATGACGTTATCTGTCTAACCCTGAATAGAAAATACACATCATTATTGGGGATAACTTTGACTAAGATTGGTTAATCTATTCCTTGCGTCATAACTCTACACCAAGTTTTGACTGAGTTTCAAAGGTACGTCGCTGAAGAAATTGCAGAGTCTAGTGGTCGATATATAACTTTCAAACATTTGGTGTTGCATCTGATATCCAATATTTTACACATCGTCTAGTGGAGATATTAACCCACTCTATTGTATCACGTCGTATAGTAGAACCTTACTTTGGATGTCAGGTGTCTCAAACTTTCTACTCTATGTAGGATAAGCTGTACTAGATGTCATTTCTTGGATCAATCTAGTATGCACGCCCATATGCATAAGAAATACAATAGAGACACTCGTTATACAATTATATATATAAATATAAAATAATCCATAATGTTAGAAGCATAACAATACAAACCGTGTTTTCTTAACAATTTGGACGATGCTATATTGCATATACACACACACACACACACACACACACACACACACACGCACATATATATATATATATATATATATATATATATATATATATGTTTTATATACACCCATTGCTGTGTGTGTATTTTAATATTTCATAACCAGCAACTGTATTCGAATTGTCGGCTGTTAAATACGCTTAGATATATTTTAATTCATGCATAGTTCGCATTTATTTTCACATCCAATTTTTTTAGTAAATATAGTAGGTATATATATATATATATATATATATATATATATAGAGAGAGAGAGAGAGAGAGAGAGAGAGAGAGAGAGAGAGAGATGATTTCAAAAGTGTAATAAATGATGCATGCAATCAGCCAGAATCGAAACGAAAATAAAAAAAATAGCACTGCAGCCGCGTATTAAATGGGCGCCTAGAGTACGCCCCCTTACTTTTGATCCAACCCAAGTGTGTTGGGGTGGAGACGGCCCCAGTAAGCTGCGGTGAAGGCAACCTTTCTAGGAGAAGCAAGCCTCTGATTTTAAAAAAAAAAACATAAATGGAGAGACCCGTACCCGAATTAAACTGGTCTGCAGTTTTACTTGTTGCTAGCTATCTTGCTCTCGCTTGTTGCTGGATCTCAACATTTTGAACCAAGAGAGATACTAAGCTGTCGTACAAGGCTAATACTCTGTAACATCATCCGTGTTAGATACTTCCTCAGGCGTTTGTCTATTAAAATAGTCCTGTGGCGATGGAAGTCATTTTTGGGCTAATGCACTTCAAGTGGCTGAGGGAGTGGCACTCGTCTGACAAGACGTTGCAATGATCATGTATGCATGTACCCCTTATTATTTCGTTAGAATTAAAATAATTGAATGCGCCTTTGTTTTTGTTTTTTTGTAATTGCTCTTTATTTGTGTAACGCACACACGTACACTCCGAATAATTATGTTGAAAAGTCAGAAATCGTAATTTATTTCTTTCTAAGCGTCCTTTGAATTTTAAGGTAAACTAACATTCGTCAGATCCGGCATTCTTTCATTTGCGATTATACTGTGATTACTTTATTGTCTTTCTCTTAAATAATTATTTAAGAAATTCTAATTATTTCCATACACTCTGGAAGGCATTATAGCAGAATGCACAAATAGAATATTTATTGCAATTACAGAAAAAAATAAGAAAGTCGATCAATTTACAGGGAGTAATTATCAAAGAAACAACAGCAAACGTACGGATTGATACACAGGCTTGTCGAGCTTTTCCTCATATAACATATCTTAAACACCTGCTTCCCCGTGTTATATGTGTTAGCATTATGTTCTTATTTCTGAATAAAAGTATTATCTTAAATTTTACTTCGTGTCCGAATATATTCAGTCGTAATCATTCCGAAAAGTTACCGTACAAATAAAGTTCGAAGTTGTAAATTCTTGTCAATAGTTTTACAAGATTGTTGATTTGTTCCTTGCTGACGTGAATAATACCCATTTAGTTTACAGGTAGATATTTAGTATTTAGCGTGTAACGAATATATAACTCTGATAAGGCATTAAGATGCAATTTATAGTAATAAATCTACATGTATTTCCATTAATTAAACAATGTAATATACATTACAGTCTAAGTGTGTTAACTAATCGACGATTTCGCGCGAAAATTTACAACAATATGAAGATTATATCTAATCAGTTAGTTCTTATTCTCAAGAGAATTACATACCGAACTTGATGTTAAATTTCCCCGCAGATACTGTGAACGTCAGATGATTAAACTTTTTGAAAGCTATATCTATTTAGTAATGGCAGTGTCTAATATGATTTATTTAAATCTTACACTTGGCAAGATGTAAAATTCTTAATGAATATAAAAGACATAATTTATAATTCTTTCCTCATAGAAGATCTATACGTCATTTGTTTAATGCAGAAGGAGGTGCCTCCAAAGCGTTTTAAAAATATATATAAACTCCGATTGTTGAACTAAATTTATTATATGTTATTTAAATGCGTGAATCAGTGTAGACATGTGTAATAAGAACCGAATCTATATATTTCAATCAATACACTTTTAATAAAAAAAAATAAATGTATGTTTAATATACGTTACTATCTGTAGTTAATCATTAATATATATTTGCAAGAAATAACCAAATCTATATCAAACTACCGGGTATGTAATATCAATCATTTAAACAAAAGTCTGACGAGCTTTACATTTTTGTGCAAAAAAAGATAGATAAGAAAACATACAAGAATGAAAAAAAAACTAGAGCAAATAAAGTTTAAAAAGTAAATGTTTATATAAAAATCAGTATATATATTTTTAACTCAGGAAACTAAGCGCAAACATATGTTTTTTTATAGTTGTTATTTGGTGTAACTGGTATCCATTGACATTTAATGTTAAAGAGAGAAACCCTTATTTTTAGGTGAATAAACAAAAGGTATAATATGATATGTTTGTGACGTTATAATTAAACAAAGATAAAGATGGGCAAAGGACAAATAAAGACACGCATAGTAACTTGGCAGCGAACTATATACTATGATTTAAATATTAAGTAGACATAATCTTATACAAAAGACATGAAATTAATATAATTGTGTATGGAAAAAATATTCCCTTGTTGCTATTATATGCAAAATATTGTATAAGGTTTTAACGCACACGAACACACACTCGCACACACACACACACACACACATATATATATATATATACATAGGTATATATACATATATATATATATATATATCTGTATATACATATACACATAGAGAAAGAGAAAGAGGGAGAGAGATACACACTGATTAAGACCGAAAGATCGGTCGAAATATATGTGCTGCTGAAAGAAAAATTCTTGTGTGTTTCAAAAAAATGATGTATCCCTACACGTCGACCCATGAGAAATAAACGTAGCATAGATATACCCATTTATATATTTTTCAGATTATTTTTTATTCACACACACATATATATATATATATTTATTTATATATATATGCACTCATATATAATAATAGAGGGTATTCACATTTCTATCTATTACACCCCCCATATATATATATATATATATATATAGTAAATATTACAATATTAGAAAATTCATTATCAATATATTATTGTTATTCTAAATGATCAATAACGGGATGTTATTGCTCAATGATTACTTTACTTATTTACAAAGAATTCGCACGTTTCCTAACTATAATATATTAAGTTTACACAATGAAGGTTACTATTATATTTTACATTTGATTCATTTTATGTGCATCTCATAATTTTTTGGTGAATTAGTGGCTCATTAAATATACTTTATTGTTTCTACTAAGATACTAACATGCTATCGTTAAGTAAGTAAAGATTATTCAGTAAGTCACAGGCAATTTACAGCAAGCGCTTATGGTTCTCCCTTGCATTAACCATTTTTCTTTGAAATGAGAGCTCAATTATGAATGTGTATAACTGTTCAGGTGAACAAACTATGTATACCATTCAAGTTGAGAAATTAGTTTTGGCATATTAAATAACATTTCTAAATTAAAAATTGAGAGATTGAATTTAAAATTTACAAATTACTCATGCAAATATAATATGGTCGCAATATTAAAACGGCTAAACATCAAGATATTTTAAATGTATATATTTGTGTAGGGAAAGTGTATCTTATTTAGCAAATAATAATTACAAATGTTATATACAGTGAAAAGATCAGAGAATCTTACGATAAAAAGTAAAATACAAAATATTATGTGCCGTAATTTAACATCTCCCTCTAACCATTTGAAGGTCATTTTTAATTTATGTATAAATATATATATATATATATATATATATATATATATATATATATTTACGAGATGTATATATATATATATATATGTACAAGATGTATATATGAGCTGTATATATATATATATGAGATGTATGTATATATGAAATATATATATATATATATATATATATATATACGAGATGTATATATATGAGATGTATATATATATATGAGATGTATATATATATATATGAAATATATATATACGAGATGTATGTATACATATATATATATATACGAGATGTATATATATGAAATGTATATATATATATATATATATATATATATATATATGAGATTCATATATATATATATACATTAAATATATATATGAGATATATATATACATATATGAGGTATCTATATATGATATATATATATATATATATAGATATATGAGATGTATATATATACATGAATATATATATATAAGAGATATATATGATATTTATATATATACATGAATATATACATATATACATATATATATATATATGCATATATATACACACATATATATATATATATATATATATATATATATATATATATATAGGGTGTAACAATAAAATGTATAAGCTCTTTACATGACCAATAAACTGAGAGTTATTATGAGAAAGAAAAGTGTCATACATGAAAATACCGTGAACAAATATAGAAACCAACTAATAATCGAAAGTGCAAAAATTGTTTGCCATTGTGGTCAATTATCAGCTAACAATACTCACTGATTGAATCGAAAACGTTACAAATATGTCCAATTAATATGTCGACACATCTTTTTTTCAATGATTCCTTTCAACCTTTTAATACAATATCGTTTTGTGCGGTGAACCCTGTGTTTAGCATGCCCCTATCCCTCCACCAACCAAAAGAAAAATATCATGGGGTGGTCAAATTTTGTGAGGCTGGACTGTACTCGATCTTTTCTCTCTGCCCTACCAATATGTTTTTCAGGTGACTATCAACATATGTTCGTCCGTCATGATGAGTGTAGCGAAGTGCTCCGTCCTGCTTGAAGTGCTATTCTGTGTTCCTTACAATCCCCTGGGAACGTGTCATGGCGTATTCATGTAGCAAGTTGAGATAATTTAAATAATGTATACATTTTAATGGGACTCTTTCTCCACTCCATGTATGTATGTATGTATATATATATATATATATATATATATATATATATATATATATATATATATATATATATATATGCGGGCGTGTATGTATGTGTGTATGTATGTATGCATGTATATATCTATGTATGTATATTTGAATCTCATATGATAAGGTATGACAGGCAAGCCATATATGTATATACACTAGCGGCAAAAAATCCAACCCATTTTAGTTTTTTCCAATTTCTCCAGAATATTCGGGGTAGGGATGGCAAAAAATAACTTGCATACATTAAATATATCTCTTATGTTTATACACTGTAATTATTACACTTCACTATAAAAGAGAAAATGCCATGATCATTTCTATTTTTTCATCAAAGTGACACAAACGCCCTTTTCAAGCAGAACGGCTTCGTTTGTTTTACAGTATTTAACGGTGTAGTATTGCGTCGTCGGATTCAGGACTGTGCTATTGTAATGTAAAGAACACGCAGAATTGAAAAAAGATGTGTCGAAATATTAATTGGACATATTTGTAACGTTTTCGATTCAATCAGTAAGCATTGTTAGCTGACCATTGACCACAAGGGCAAAGAAAATAAAATAAAGAATATTAACATTAAAACATTAAAATGCCAAAATTGGTGCATATAAATTTAATATCTATTATTAATATATAAACTGTATATATAATAATCGACGGAGAATTCTTACTATAATAAATAAATAATGATATGCATAGATTAAAATATCATTTATAACCGTACCTTTCAGCCCGACCAACTCCAGTATGAAAATATATATATATATATATATATATATATATATATATATATATATATATATATATATATATATATATATATATATATACAAGCTGGTTATATCCGGAATTGACCGGCTGATGAGACGTTTGGAGAGGGAATCAAAACAACAGTTCAGCCCGAGTAGTAGTAGTAGTAGTAGTAGTAGTAGTAGTAGTAGTAGTAGTAGTAGTAGTAGTAGTACGAGGGAATCAGAAAAAAAAGTAGGAAGCCTGAGCGGGGAGATGTGTTTAATTTAAGAACATTTTGTAATATAAGAACATGTGTGTTTGTACTTTAATTGCATGAGGTATTACTGCCTGTATATTTTCTAATAAAGAAAATCATAAATTATACCAAACATTTAGTTTATACCAACTTAGTTTAAACATGATTTTTTAAAGTTTAATTATTTTAAGTGACTGGAGTGAAATTCAAATGCAATTTTTATTTCGACATAGAAATCATCTTTGTTTAGTTTGCGATTTTTGTTTGTTTAATAATCCATTACAATTCAATTAAAGTAAAGTTTTTATATTGCTAATATTATAGATAATAAAAGAAATTTGCTTACGGGGTTTGAAACTACACCCCCTCCCCATAAGGCAAAAAAAACGAAGAAAGGAAAAAAACACGTACATTTTCAAGTCTTAGATAAATTTTTGCAGTTAATGATAATGAAAGGACTTTACGCGCGGAGTTATGAACTACAGACTACAACAGCCAATAAAACAAACCCCTCAAAACACAGTCTATCAACTTACCTACAGTGGAATTTTAAAGCCCCGATTGCTAAGCGATGACATTGAAAACATTTTGTTACCGAGGATTGAAACATTTATTTAGCCTCATTCATTTATCGATTATCGGGAATTCGCGGGGGTATTTTGGGACGAAAAATACTAATATAACTCCCAGACATATAAACTAAAGTTCTGGAAATTTAAAGGAAATTCTGCTCATCCCTTTCAGAGTCTATACGACACGAATTCACACACCCAGAGACAACGTTGCATTCATATGATTGTAGATTGATATACATATATGATGTGCTTCTGGTACTTACGTGTGTGTTCTTGTGCTCCTGTATGTGTGTTTGTGTTTGTGTGAACAGCTACTTGTGTTTTTATTTTTATATATAACACTTCTCCGATAAATATGACCTTAGAGAGATTTTTACGCTAGCGAGTTATGTGTTTCTAACTAACAAAACAAGCCTCAATCATTAAGTAATACCACTGTGTTTATAATCACGTATATACTTGGATATTTGTGTCCCAAAATATGCGACGTTTTCGTATGTATTGAGTTTATTGCGTTTTTATTTATTGTATGTGATCGTTGATCTCCCTTGCACAGTGCAATACTGCTGTATTATATTTATTCGGAATTAAAGAACGGTGATGTATA
>NC_136485.1:146579058-146581558 GCF_053919585.1 Euprymna scolopes
TGTTTTTACTGGGATAGGTTAATCTGTAGTTAAATGTCCAAACCACAAGATTTAATTTTTTTTGCAATTTATTTAATTTCCCATAAAATAAGTACCATTAAAAATCGCCGCAAACCATTGCTTTGTTTCCATATTTTTAAACTAAACATTGACTAGATGTGATTTTCCAGAGCATTCATCGTCAAGCCCAATTATCAGCTAACATGACATCGTACACAAACACAAATGGAATTTTATGTGCTACATTCTGATTATTATTTATTTATTTTTCGAATTACTTAACCGGGCCAATTATTCCTGTATGATATAATCTATCTATCTATCTATCTGTCTATCTATATATATATATATATATATATATATATATATATATATATATATATATATATATATATATATATAAAAGCGAAAATGGGTGTATATATCTATGTTCGCTTTTTGTGTATCTCTTCAAAAGGTTTTTTTTTTTTTTCAAAGAACCGATCGGTCGCCTCACAAATTCTTAAAACTGTTTCACGTCGCGTCTAAATGATAATATCTACGACTTAACACGGTGGGAGCCTCTCTATTTTATTTGCCCGATTTGAAACGTTAAGTATTCGACATTTTCGGATCGGCACGTGTTACTTTCGTTTTTCGTTATATAAAAAAAATAAAACACGATTCGAATCACTGGCCCAAGGCCAGTGGTCTCTAGAAAGCGATTAAACGTTTGGTCAATGTCGGCTTATCGTCATATCAAACGGTTGTATTCATTTTGAGACGAGACACTACCCCCCTAATAAGCAGGGAGCTGGTTTTCCCCAAAGTAAGGTATAAACAAACAAACCAGGTTATTGACCTCATTAAAAACTGTCCCGCATAAAATGGTAACTGCTGATAGCTATTGCTTACGATGGCCGCAGGTGGCTTAAGGTTTTTCGTATAAAAAAAGGAGCCAGCATATTCGCTGTAAATAAAACACTGTCCCGCACTCACAGTTCACGTCAATAACTCGTCCAAAACGGGCACCCGCCAGGTCGCACTTTTTTTTTCAGACTTTACTATTTTCCAACTGCGCGTCAAGGCTTCGTTTTTTATTAAAACAAACAACGATTTTTCTTTTAATTCACCCAAAAACACACTCACCTACAAACACCCGGGCATCGCCGGGTACCCCCCGCTAGTATATAATAAAGAATTGATTCAATAATAATACATACGCAATCTGCATGACTTAAAACATGATTGTTAAAATGGTGAGGCACACTCGGGGTTGAACACGGGTTCATTCGAATGCTATACCACGAAATTATGTTTCTTGATGTCAACAAATGTGTTTTCTCTACGAATAAATGAATTGCTGATGAAGTATTATCTCCCTAACCAGAGCAACATGAAATATCTTATGCCAATGTGTTCTCACTCAAACCACCTTCCTGCTTTTAGTAATATAGTTAGATTACATATAAATTTGCGACTCGATATGTAAAGCTGTAGAAAATATTCCCTTTAATATTAGCACCAAATAATTGTCAGGTTCTCCTTAAATCTGTGAACAATTATACAAGTACATTTTTTTAATATTCTCCCATCTTTCGTAATATAACATGGTTTAACATACCGGCAGAAAACAGAAAGAATCTGCAACTGATTGAACATTTCAGTCCATAAAAAGTTGGACGGAACTGACCCTTATTTCTGCGTTCTAAGAGCATGTTTAATACCGCATATTGGTGGTTATTTTCTGGAGCAATTAAGCATATTTCAATCACTTATATTCTCCAATTATTTCTATCCACAGTTGTAATATTCTAATTATTGATAACGTTTTCTATCAGGTAGTTGTGTATATATATATATATATATATATATATATATATATATATATATATATATATATATATATAGAGAGAGAGAGAGAGAGAGAGAGAGAGAGAGAGAGAGAGACCGATGAAACGGCACCTCAGATAAGAAACAAAACAGATTTAAACTCCCCGGCGTAACGTTCACAGGAAACATGCTTTGGAACTATTGCATGAGAATATTGCCTGGACCGCTGCGAAGAAGGTGGTTTCTCTCTACCGTGCTAGAAAGCTACTAACGCCCAAAACAATTTGATCTTTCCTTAAGGGCGCCCTTCATCTATGTATGGATCATTGTTGTCATATTTGGACTGGTGAATCTTCCATTAGTCTCTCAATTCTAGGCAAGGATCAAAAGAGAGTCGTTAATCTGATAGGCCCTGAAACTGTCATCTAAACTTCAGACTCTGCCCCATCGACGAAATATTTCATCCCTGTGCCAGTTCTACAAGTACTTTAACGGTGAATTCTCTGACAAACTGCAAGCACTTGTGCCCCCTCGACATAAATACCCCAGACAAATCCGACGAGTAGCTAAATCTCACCCCTTCACGGAAGAAATCCCTAGATGTAAGAGAGCCTTCTACCCCATTGGTTTCTTCCCCAGAATATCTAGACTTTGGTATTCCCTTCTTAGTTCCTGCTTCCCCAAATGT
>NC_136485.1:146586558-146591558 GCF_053919585.1 Euprymna scolopes
AAAGGTTATCCCCCAATTTTTAAAAACTATATTTGTTCAATATTATTAACAAATAGGCATGGCTTTGAATTTTACAGGTTATTTTCGTTTCTCGAAATCCTACAGCATTGGTAATTTTAAAGATTTTTTTGATACTGACAATATACTGCAACTTTATTAACACATTTTATGGCTGTGAAAATACGCCAAACATAGGCTCTGGATGATTGATGATTATTTAAATTCATCTATATAAAAGCCAAGTACGTCCAATGATGGACTACTGCCGCCATATACGGGCAGTAGCTGCTACAAACAGCCTATCCTGCCTTGACAGAGTACAAAATAGACTTCGTGGCTTAGTGGGCGATTCGTGGGAGATTTCTCTACCTTGCAACCTCTCTCCCACAGAACAGACGTTGCGAGCCTATCCTTGTTTTATCGTTATTTCCATATCAGGTGCTCGTCTGAACTCCAATCTCTGGTCCCCCCTCGCCAATCTTTCACGAAAAACACCCGACTAACCGAATCCCCCGTGAAGAATTTCCCCCACTCTTTATCTGTGCCTAAATCAAAACGTGGATTCCATGAACAAAGCTTCATTCTTAGAACTGCACGCCTGTGGAACTCTGTTCCGTCTGCCTGATTCCCACCTGACTACAACTTGGATGTGTTCAAGTCCAACGTTAACAAATTCCTAATGAACCGGCCCCTTTAGTAAACACTTCATCAAATCTCCACATTAACGTAATGCACTTGTAATAACCCTTATCCCTAAATGACTTCCGGGCCTTCATAAGTGGTGACCACTGTGTAAAAAACAAAAGGTCAGAACCTTTTAAACAAGCCTTCATTTGTAAAATTCTGATGAATAATACCTGTTGTCGGTATTGTAACAACTTATTAGTGCCATTGATCGGTACATTTTTTATATAATTTATAAAAAAAAATAAAATACAGGTAATTCTACACATTTTCAAAATAGTTGTTTTATTGTTTGAACTATATGCACGCATGTATCTATTTATATACTCATCTCTCTTTCAATATATATATATATATATATATATATATATATATATATATATATATATATATATATATATATATATATATGTTGTGTCTATATCAATAACAACACGAACGCACAAAGTAAAGGTAAAAAAAAATATATTAAGACGAAAAGATAAAACATATTTACATAGGTGAAGTTGTACTTCAGTTGGAAGATTGTCCGACAGAGGGCATGTTTAAGTCTTTCACGGAGCAACCGGTACATGCGTCTTGCCTATCCGGCGTTCGAACACAGCTCCCCGGCCTTGGTGACTTGATACCTTTATCTATATCTTTTCACCCACGTATGCTAATTAATGGGCGTCTCCACAACAATATATAAATTTATATATATATATATATATATATATATATATATATATATATATATATATATATATATATATATAAGATACTTTCGAACTAGTTTTATTTTTTACCTATATGCAAAAACGTATCTATTTATATACTTATCTATCTCTCTGCGCACCCACACACCCACACCCACACACGCATATATATATATATATATATATATATATATATATATATATATATATATATATATATATATACTAGCTGTACCCGGCCACGCGTGACTGTGGCTCAGTTTGTTAAAATGGAACACATGTGAAAGTAGAGAAAAGTTTGATTCTTTTTTTCAAGAGAATGTACAAATTATTAATTTTTTTAACAGATGTTAAGAAAATAAACAGAAAAATACTTCCATCATTAATTATGCAAAAAAATAAATAAAATGTTGATTTAGTGTTTCAATATGCTTACAAATTACGATAAAACTTGCTTATTATGCACTTTTTACGCTTGTTGTAAAAATGGAACAGAAACTTTATTTTCGCTTCGTTTTAATCTTTCTTCATTTTTTAATTGTGCCCCCCTCCAAACGAATATAATCAAAACAGTGACATTCAACAATTGCACTTTATGTATATAAAACACAAAATATTTATAAAAAAAAAAAAAATTAAAGTTAATAACGAAAGGGAAATAATTCCATTTTTAAACTAAAAATCAGTTTGGTATATCTTTTTGTTATTTTTTACATAAGTCCAGGTTAGCATTCACATTGGAAATGTCGACATTTATAGGTTGTCGGGTACGTTTACAATGAATAAACACTCAAATCTAGTAGATGTATCAGAATGTTTGTAGGAATTTTTTACACCCCTATCACGAAACTACGAATAAAATATAAAAATCTCGTAATTTCTCTTTTAAAAGTGGGTTGTTTATTTTCTTGATGGATTATACTTCCAAAATAAACTATTAAAGTTGTGTTAAAAGTAATAGAAATATTTTATTGTTATTTTTTAAAAAACAGTAATGAATTTTACGAACTCAATATTTTTTCAATTTTAAAAATTTAAAAATCTATCAAAATTTTTCAATTGATTCTTTTTTTACGATATTTTCAGGATCAATGTGAAATGTTATGCTCTTTTCCAATAAACCGAATATACTATTTTAGACATACGTTTTTTTTATTCACGCCCCCCCATTTTCAAGTGTCAAGTAAAAAGTAAATAATTAATTTACACACCAAAGTTTTATATATCACACATTGAAGAGAAAACGTCAATAAGAAATATATTAAAATTTAAAACAAACAAGTAGTGTTTTTTAGAAATTTACCTGTAAAGTTCGAAGTTTAAAACCTTTTTTTTAAACCATGTTGTTTGCTTTTGGTTTTTTTATGAAACCTCGGTCCTTTCTCCTTTAACTGAAAAAAATAGGGCTTGAATTACATTTTTCGAGTAGTTATAAGCTTGGAAAGACAGGGGGTGGAATAATTCACGCCTCCTATTTTGAAATGCCTATTAAAAAGTAAATAATTTATTCACCAAAGTGTTATGTATCAAAAATTGAAGAGAAAAGGTCAATGAATAATGTATTCAAATTTAAAACAAAAAAGTAGTGTTTTTTAGAAATTTACCTGTAAAGTCCGAAGTTAAAACAATTTTTTTTTAAAACATGTTTTTTTGTTTTCTTTTTTAATGAAACCTTGGTCCTTGCTCCTTTAATTAGGAAAAATACGGCTTGAGTTACAATTTTCGAGGAGTTATCAGCTTGGAAAGACGGGGTGGAATTATTCACTATTGTTCACGAAATTTCTTACACACCTACCCATCTGCCCATGTTAAGAACGGCTTTCGGAATAGACACCCCTAACCTTGCCAGAATACCCTAAAAGCTATAAAAGTTGACGTGTCGAATGTGAACGATGAGTTGGACGTAATGTACAAATGTACCGAATATAAAAGGGAACGAAAGTCAAATTTCCGTTCCATGTTTACAACCGTAAAGCAGAGCATTCTATGAAAATTTTACCTAAATTACTGTATTAATGCTATTTTTTTAAGCAAGAAAAAAAGGTAAATATCCAGATACGCAACTACAGAACACCGACCACTTTAATTTGTTTTTTTATAGGTAATTGAGGTCGCTGACAACGAATCTGATAGTCAAACTTGGGGCAAATTTACCGTTTGCATGGTATTTACCCCTGAACCCACGCAATTCTTTTCACCATTTTGCAGCGTCCGTTTTTGCTACGGGCATGCACGCTGTAGCATAAACGACGGCTTCACCAAGCAAACTACGTTGGTGGGGGAGGGTATCTTTTTTTTCCAGGACATAGAATTTTCTAATTTTCAAAAATATATTATAGCGCTTTTTGGGTGGAAAATTTAAAATTAGCTGAAAAATCAATAAAATAAGAAAAGGAAAGCACACCAAGTTTGAGTAGGGGGGTAATTTATCTGGGTTTTTTTACCTGGAACATCGAATTTTCAAATGTTCCGTAAGTAACGCACCGACATTTACCAATTAGAACACAGTTTAACATTTTCCGAAGATTTTACTTTGTACATTGTGGGCACGAGCGGGGGAGGGGGCGGATGTGATGGTGGGCGCGCGCGCCCCAACATCACATCCCCCCAACAAATTAGAGTGGTCGGTGTTCTGTAGTAGTGTATATGGATATTTACCAAAATAAAAATAGTTAGGTTTGGCTATAAATTCCTAAACTCATTTCACCCTAAATAATTTAGGGGACTGAAATAGGAATCTAATTGAATCTTTAATTTCCTGAAAAGTATGCGAGAATTCATTTTTCTTCGAGTTCTATCGAATTCATTAATACGGACTTTGGGGGCTTTTTTCGTAATGTTACTGTAAAAATTATTTTTTTATTATTGCAAATTACGATGCTTTAAAAAAAAAAAAAACTAATTTCTTGCGTTTTTTATTTACTACTGAAAACCATAACTTTAGTAAAGGTATTTTTTGTTTAAACAAAATAACACATTTTCACTAAGAGTTAAGTAAAAATAATTAGTTCATTATATTCTGCGATCATTATTTGAAAAATACTGCAATCTTCATTAAAATTCGTTAATTTCCTGATTTTTGGTGATTTTTTAAGTAAAGGGAGGAGTCAAAATGTGTATACACTTTGAGCGTCGGCATTAATTTGGTGTGTACCTACCAAGCGACCACGTGTGGTTAATTTAAATTAAATTTCAATCACATTATCAATAATCATGTAATTAAACCCATTGAAAATTTGCCGATATTGTAAACACATTCTGTTTATATTAAGCCTGTTGTGTTTTTATAGTGATGTAATTTTGTCAACTGAGATTTTAAAAAACCCGCGAGATCAGAAGAAAGAAATGTCCAGAAACTCTCTAGATTTTTAACTGTTACTATCTGAAATTTTCCAAAATCGCTAATTCCCCCCCCAAAAAAAACCTCCCTATTTTCACTCTCTACCATAATACAAAATTATAAATATAGTATATTCAATATATAAAATGTACCGTGTTTTCTCACTATATGTTTCTGGAATTATATTGAAGCGGTTCGCTCCCGTAGTTTATCAGCTAGTTTTACCTGTTTTTTCAAAGCGTATTTTTTTTTTGCAGGAAACAAATCATAAACTCAAT
>NC_136485.1:146596558-146636558 GCF_053919585.1 Euprymna scolopes
TTCATATTGTTCAATTAATGTACATGAAAATAAATAAAATTTATAATACGCAAATATAAATTTGGTAAATTTACTTGGAAATCCAAATACAGTGGAAAAATGAAACAAAACACCATTAATTAACATTATTCTCCCGATTTCGTGTCGTCTTTATTCCTTAGAAAGTCTCGATATAAAGACGAAACGTTGATGAACACATAATACGGTTTGTTCCTTTTTATTTCTCTCTTTCTCTCTCTCTCTCTCTCTCTCTCTCTATATATATATATATATATATATATATATATATATATTGTATATGTATGAATATATATGTTTGTAAAATATTAATATATAAGTATATATATATATGTACATATATATATACAGAAATGTTATTTAATTATATATGTATAAGTATATATATATGCATATCAACATATATGTGTTTGAAATATATGTGTATCTTTATATTTGGAATTGGTATATTTAGGCAGAATTTGTTCGTTCGAACAAATATAATTTAATGTAAACAAAGAAACATTGCGTATGATTCTTTTTTTTTATTTTTCTATTTTTCGTATAATCTGTTATCAAAATTGAAAGTAATAATAAAAGTTCCGTTGTTGTTGTTATTACCAGCGCTTCCAATCGTTCACGAATCATCTTTCCCTGTTGAAATAAAAGTGCAATGTAGCTTAAAAAAGAATAAAAGTGAAAATTAAATATACATTAAACGACATTTGGTGATGATATGCTCAAATCTATAGAGTCGATAAAAAGTCAATTAAAAATAAAGGTCGATTAAAAATTCGAGTATTAAAATCAGCAACTTCGTGGACACTGTTAACGAAGAGACCTTTCTACATATATATATATATATATATATATATATATATATATATATATATATATATATATATACACTTGTGCCCGATATTATTCATACCCCTCGGATCTTTGAGATTTCTATAAGAATATTGCTCAAACCAGAAGGTAGACAATATTAAAGGGATTTCAAACAATAAATCAAGCATAAGCATTTAATTTAAACTCAACAAATAAATAAATTATGCAAGTTTGAAACATTATACAAAGAAAAACAATAATGGCACTAGTTCAAAATTATTCATACCTCTCTTACTAATAGTCAATAGCATGCCCTTTATTCTTAATAACTGCCTGTAACCGTTTTGGATATTTATCAACAAGGTTTTTACAAGCATCAACACTGATTTTTGACCATTCTTCAATGCAGTAGTTCTCCAAATCCCTCAAATTTCTAGGTTTCCGCTTTTTAACCTCAGTTTTCAATATGTGCCAGAGGTTTTCGATAGGGTTCAGGTTGGGACTCTGGCTAGGCCATTCCAAAACATTAATTTGATTATCCTCAAACCATTTCTTGACTATTTTGGCAGTATGTTTTGGATTATTATCCTGTTGAAGGACCCAGTTTGGTCCTAAATGGAGCTTCTCCGCATCCTGTCTAATGTTTTTCTGGAGTATCTCCAAATATTGCTCCTTCTTCATGGTTCCATCTATCTTGACCAAACTACCTGGACCACTAGCCGAAAAGGAGCCCCAAAACATTAGGCTACCACCACCATGTTTCACCGTGGGTATGGTGTTCTTTGGGTTGTAGGCTTCTCCTTTCTTCCTCCAAACGTAAGAAGCATCCATATGGCCAAACAATTCAATTTTTGTTTCGTCAGTCCACAAAATACTTGAGAAAACGGACGCTGGAGAATTCACATGGGTCCTAGCAAACTTTAGACGTGCTGCAAGGTGTTTTCCGGTGTGCAATGGAGTCCTTCTTGGTCTTCTTCCTTTCAGACCATTTTCATGCAGAGTCCTTTGCAATGTTTGCCTTGATATTTTTATGCCAGAAGACTCCAGATTTTCTAAAATGTCCTTAGTAATGGTGGTTGGATTTGCATTAACACTTCTTACAATATTCCGGGTGGCTCTAGCAGACAGTTTCCTTTTCCTTCCTCTACCAATCAAGTTATTTGTTGTGTGGTGGCTCTGGAATTTTTTGATGATGCTCTGTACTGTTGCTGTAGGGACCTCAAATTTCTTGGAAATTGACTTGTAACCTAAACCATCCTTATGTGAATTCACAATTTTAGTCCTAAGATCATTACTAAGCTCTTTTTTCTTCCCCATTCTAATAATTGTTATTCTTTTATTGGTTTTCAGTTGATATCATTTTAATTTCTGAAAAAATGCAAAAAACACAATGAAATTAATCAAAGGTTGTATAAAAGCATTCAAAATAAGAATCAAACAGGAAACAAACAGTCAGAAACTCGATTAATACTGAAAAAATAAGGGGGTATGATTATTTTTGAACATTGCAGATTTTATAAATAGCTGTATATTTCTTTTATTACAAGTATCCCGAGATTTTAAAATGACGAAAATGATCAGAAGAGGTTTATTAAGAATATGTATCAATATGGACGTAAACAATAAATTCTTACAACGTTACACCTAATAAACTCAATTTTCAAGGGGGGTATGAATTATATCGGGCACAAGTGTATATATATGTATATATACATATGGTAAAACTGGTAATTAGTAAACACTTGAAGAGAGTGCTCAATACTATTGCAGAGCAAATATGTGTTTTATTTCTTTATTACAGCTTTATCTGTTTGGCTACATATGTTTCAGATGTTGGACATGTTTACGATCCAACAGCCTCTTCAGGCCTCGCAGAAGTGCACTTTATATATATATATATATATATATATATATATATATATATATATATATATATATATATATATATATATATGCGTGGTTGTGTGAGTGTGTGAATATGTGTGTGGATTACTTCATATATATATATATATATATATACATATATACATATGATTATATATATATATATATTATGTGTGTGAAAGATATATGTATATGCAAAAAAGAATATCCGCACTTGTATTTTTTTTTCAAAAACTGCAAATTTAAGCTACATTTAATGTAAATGTGTACACACCTTATAACTCATCTGCTTTGCCTTTTATTTCTCTATAATTTTACCTGTTCATATATGACTTTTAATTGAAATATTCTAGTGTTCATTTCAATTTGCAAAATCACTTAAAATTTAGAAGGCAAATAGAATGTCCCTAGCAACAAATTCGCTAAAATCAGCTTTTATAATTACCCTTAAAAGAGTTTTTAATATCCACCAAAAGACAACAACGCATCTCTAATGGAAATTGGATTTGTTCCAGGTTATAGAACGTAATATTTAGTCTATATGCCAGGGCGTTTTGTTAGTGATCCTTAGGATCTCGTTAATCCCCGCCTTTCTGGTTTATCCAATCAAACATGTTCCGCAGATTGAAATGTGATTAGAAAACGGTACAAAAGAGTGTGCAAATATAGTATTCGTGATGTCCCTAGATCTTGTCGTACTAGAATTACTTCTAACAAAGAGGACAATGCTATCAAGATCCGCAGCCTAAGAAACATATGAGAAACGGTTATCCAAGTCCAACAACAGTGCAATCTGGTTAAAAAGTGGTCTCTATATACTATCAAAAAGAGATTAAAGGAATTAAATTTACGAGGATATGTTGCAAGGTGAAAACCAATGATATCTGTAAAGAACAGAAAGTGTCGTCTGGTTTTCGTCAGAATCAATGAAGATAATGGATCTTTATATTGGTCAAAAGTTCTTTTTAACGAGAAAAGCAAGTTCAATAGGCTAGGCAGTGATTGTAGGCAGTATGCTCGTCAGAGGAAAGACAGAAAATGGCTATCCTAGGTGTTTAGTTAAAAGCTGCAAAGTGATGGAATACAGTTTTGGTATGGGACATAATTAGTCCCAATGGTCCAGGGTCTATACTTTGCTTGCAATGACGAATAAATTCGAGCAAATAAATTTATATGTTGACTGAACATTTTCTACTCGAATTTCGTCGGAATTTGAATGATAATCCTATCCACGCATGATAATGCTCCCATTCACACAGCTGGCAATGCCAAGAGGTTCCTGGAGTAGCATGATATTCCGTGTTTTGATTGTCTTTCACAATCTCCAAACCCCGATTCCATCGAAAACGTATGACATTAGATCAAGCAACAGCTACGCAATGATAAAATTTCAAAGTTTGAAAAAATTTGGACAAAAGATTTAAAAAAAGTTGGATGGCCTTTCCGCGGAGTATTGTTGCAGTCTAATTATAGGAATTCCAAAAGGAGGGCAGGCTGTCCAATTGCAGAGGAGCTATTCTACAAAATATTAACTAGTTCATTGGGTTACTGCTCTCTTTGGGTTGCAGTAATGTCCTAAATTTAAATTTAAATAACAAGTTTCTATTATGCGGACATTTTTTTTGCCTCCTCAGTAAGAAGTTATTTTTTAAATTGACGTGAACACTAGAATATTTGAATTAAAAGTCATATATGAACAGGTAAACTTATAGAAGTAGCAAAGCCCAATCAAATGAGGTATAGTGGGTGTAACAAGTTACATTATATTTAACTTTATTTGCAGTTTGTTTTTAAATTACAAGTGATGACCTTCTTTTTGCCGCATGTGTATATATGAATCATTTCCCAAATGTTTTGTATATTAAAATCTATTAGCCTGCGGCAATGTACATATCCCAATAAAAAAAATGAAGCCAGGTAAATTGATTTAAATATTAAACAACATGATTAACATTTCTGTAATCGAGTTTTCGTATATACTTGTAAAAATTTAAAAAAAAATGGAATAATCATAACATATTTGCGTTTTTTTTTCGAATGTTACAATTGTTTTAACATCAACTAGAAAATGTATAACTTTATATTGTTCAAATATTATCGAGGTAAGCAAGTGATCAGAATTACTGAAAGAAATCTGAACATATTTTCTTGATGACATTAATCTTTTTAAACAATATAATATTTTAAATTGTCTAGCTTACATTCGAAAAAAAAATATGATGTTATCTTGTAACTTGATTTACGTTTTTGAAAGCTACCATAGCCGTATCGCTTGTACATGAGTTTTCTTATTGTGTTTTTAGTTTTTGCTTTTTATTCCTTTAGTTTCACTTTTTTTCTGTATTTGTCGAATTAATTTTATTTGATTTGTATTTATTCTTTTTTTTATTTAATTGTTACATGCACTTATACAATAATATATATATGTATATGTTAATGCATACAATTATGATTACAATTATAATTAATTATAATTCTGCATGAAAAATAATTAACCTTAATTATAGTTCTTTCTGTTTCAAATTGACTCTTTTTTTACTTATATTTATCTTTCATGAAAAAAAGATTTAGGAAGACGACTTCTCACTTCTCCGACTCCTATCTTTCTCGCCCGCCAATTATGTCTATTTATCTCTATCTCGCTTCTCCTCTTGTTTTTTTATACCTTTCTTTCCCCTTTTTTTGCTATTTCCTCCCATTCTTCATGTTTTCATTTCTCCCACCACAACTTTTACTTATCTAATAAGTATATTTATATTAATGCCCTTTATGCCTCCTTGATCGTTTTTTAAACGACACATATATTTACTTCTCTACAACTTGACGACTTTTTAGTAGTTCCAAATTTAGCCTGAACATTTATATATATTTTTATATTTCTGTCTTTCCATGGATTGCCGATACATTTTCAACAGATACATCTCCCATTTTTCATTAAAGCAAATATTATTGAATAAAACGAACACTTTTTCCTTCATGATTCTTTTTTTTTAATTTTCTGTTTTTCCCTACAATCTCCTTTTCTTATATGAAAATAAAAATTATAAATAAAAATTAAATAATTTTTGTTGTCACGAGCGCTATCTGTTCGTCCCCGAATCATTTTCAGGTGTTGAAGTAAAATTGCGAAGTAGCAAAAATGAGAATAAAAAGTAAAAACTAAAATACACAATAAATGGCGGTAGGTGATAGGTTCAATTATATAGACTCGAAAAAAAAACCCATTAAAATTATAGGCCCATTAAAAATCAAGTATATATTTAAATCAGTAACTTATTGCACACTGTTAACGCAGTCCGTCCACTACTTTAGAACGTTACTGCCTTTCTCGAATTTGGCATCATTTATAGTGGTTTGAACGGTTCTAATATATGACGCTTCAAGAAGATTTAATTTTTTAATAATATGCTCATGTTATATAAATTTAACGTTATCAACGAGGACCATCCAATGTATATATATGATGATTGCAACGTCTTGTCAGACGAGCGCCACTCCCTCAGACATTTAAAATCTATGAGCCCAAATGTCTGAGGAAGTATCTATACAAATATGATGTTACAGAGTCTTAGCTTTGTACGACAGCTAATCTGTCTCTCGGTTCAAAATGTTGAGATCCAGCAACAAGCAAGAGCAAGATAGCCAGCAACAAATTAAACTGCAGACCAGCTTAATGCTGGTACTGGTCTTCCGCTTTATGATTTTTTAAATCAGAGATTTGCTTCTCCTAGAAAGGTTGCCTTCACACTGCTTACGGGAGCCCTCTCTACCCCAATACACATATATACACACACAAATATACACGGTGCTAGTTGGCCGTTGACCCAGAAAAAGAGTTCATTCGTCATTTGTCAGGTCATGTCATATGCTACTGGTACCATGTAACCCAGTACTATCTGCCTCATGTCACCGGCAACTAAACTGGTTCCCCCACCAGACTTGTTTGGTGAGGAGGGCGGCTAGTCTCCCTGAAGGATTAAAAACAATACCTTCCAAAAGGGTGTATATATATATATATATATACATATATATACATATATATATATATATATATATATATATATATATATACATATGTGTGTGTGCGTGCATGCGTGTATGTGTTTGCGTATGTGGGTGGGGTGTGTGTATGTGTGTGTGAAATGTATGTACATTTATATACATACACATTTATATGTATTATATATATATATACGTCTGAGTGTATGTAAATATTTATGCTCACTTATATATATATATATATATATATATATATATATATATATATATATATATATATATATACACCCATTTTATATACAAACAAATGCACATATATGTAACAATATATGAATGAACATTATATCTGTGCATATATATGTGCGTGTGCGTGTCTGAATGTGTGTTTGCAATTGTTTCCTAAATGTTTAATATATTAAAATCTATTAGCCAGTGGCAATGTGCATATTTCAATAAGTAAATGAAGCAAGGTAAATTGCTTTAAATATTAAGCAACATGATTAACATTTTTGTAATCGAGTTTTTATACATATACTTGTAAAAACCAGAACAACAATGGAAAAAAAAAATCATATTACATTTGCGTATTTTCGAATATTACAATTGTGTCGACATCAACTAGACACTTTATATTATATAAAAAATCTCCGAGGTTAGCATTTTATCAGTCTTATTGAAATAAATTAAAAGTAAATTCTATCTGATTATATTTTTCTTCCTGTTATTAACTCTGTTTTTGGAAAAAAAATACAAATATCATGTAATAATTTTTGTTCTTTTTTTGAAAGCTACGGTATGCCTTTTGCTTGTTTTTGTACATGTTTTTCTTTAGTCTCGCTTTTTTCTATATTATTTCGCACTATTTTAATTTGATTTGTATTTATTCTATTTTCTATATATGTGTATATATAAAATTATGCAATCATATATGTGTATATGTCAATGCCTGCAATCATAATTGCACATGTAATTAATTATACATCTGTATAATAATCAATCAATATTAATTATATTTATTTCTGTGTTGAATTGGCCCTTTTCTTACATATATTCATCCGTTGTAAAAGACAGATTTAGGAAAAAGACATCCCACAGCCACAATGCCTGTCTTTATCCCCTTTCAATTATGTATATTCCTCTCTCTCTCTCTCTCTCTCTCTCTCTCTCTCTCTAGCATCCCCTCTCGATTTTCCAAATCCCTTTTTTCCCTTTTTTACTATTTTCTCCCTTTTCTCTTTTCTCCCACCACCACCTTTACTTATCTAATTAGTATATTTATATTAATGCCCTTCTTTTTCCTTGATCGTTTATTTAACGACACATGTATTTAATTCTCAACAACTTGACGACTTTTTAGTAGTTCCAAATCTTACCCTGGACATATATAGCTATAATTCTATACTTCTTCCCTGTAATAGATTACCGATACATTTTCAACAGATGCACTTCGGATTTTTCCTGTTCATATCACGTTTCTCCTTTTTCCTGCCCTTTACTGCACCATTGAGATTGAATCTAATAAACGGTTACTTTTTTATGTCAATATTATAAACATGCTATTTACTTTTTCTTTTTAAGCATGAACCTGCAAGTTTATCGTATATATTGCGATTCTCTTCACTATTATGAGAAAAAGTGCACTCTCCGAAATTCCATGGAATAAATGCTTTTCTTGTTAAACAAGGTTTTTTTAAAAGGGGGTGAGATTCCACAATAACATCTTACATTTAATCTTAATTCACGTTAGCTTTTATTTATTTTTTGGAGTTGAATCATATTTGTGTCGAATAAATTCACGTCATAAATTCAAGTTCTTATAAAGATGTCGGGACTTCAGACAATTCTCGACCCAAATTTTGCATACCTCTGTTTTTTTTCCTTCTACATTTGCACGTGCCAATCTTTCGAACATAGATAAATAGATAAATAATAAAAAAAATAAGAACGTTACTTGTTATCGTGTCAATAGAAGAAAAAAATCTGCTCACGTTATTATATTTTTTTTTTTTAAATTACATGCCATTTTTATTTTTATTTTTATTTATATATCTGTTTAAGCTTTCTTTTGTCAGTGTACTAGAAAGGAATTCCGTTGATTACAACCCTCTCTGTGTGTTCTTTAAATTACAATAGTAAAACCCTCAATCCGACGGCGGATTACTACACCGTTCAATACTGTAAAACTGAAACGAATCTGTTCTGCTTGAAAAGGGCGCCATTTTCTCCTTATTTATATGTATATCGATTCTTTGCTTAGAAAAACTAAAGTAATTACGTGAACCGAAATTAAAACGAAATCTGAGGCGCTAACTATTTCAATTCATTTTTATATAAACTACACATGCCATAATCGAATATTCCTCAAGCACAGAATAACGGAAAACATTAAAATATGTTTACAAATATTCCTTACGTTAACGGAACAGTCTTAAATTGTTAACAAAGAATGCTCAGTTTCCCCTCCTTCAAATTGAAAACGGGGCTCTCCATTTCAAAGTCGCTGCCATTGTTTATTTATTTTTAAAACCTGTTAATGAATTAAAAAAACTAAATACTACTTAAAAATACCAAACCTATAAACTTTTCTACCATAAAATTACATTTTATTTACTATAGTAACCTTTATTGCTTGTATATATAATATTATATATATATATATATATATATATATATATATATATATATATATATATATATATATATAACATTTGCTCTTTGTAAGGAAACATCATTTTCTTGGTCACTCTAAGCTACGAATGAAAACAAATTTATATAAATAAATATATTTCCGCGAAAATTATCTTTAATTTCATAATATTTTGCTTAAGGTAAAATTTCCGAGTATCAAACCTATCTCTTTAAAAACTCCTCCATTCATAACCTATCATACTTTAATCAATCACAGTCTATTTTCTGCTGTCTGTTTTTGAACCCATTCAACGACGTGTAATTCTTCTCGTATATATATATATATATATATATATATATATATATATATATATATGTATATATATATATATTGTGTAAAGCTAGTTTTCGACTCAGTATTCTAATAAAATAAACACCCAAACTATATATTTATATATACACACACACATACAGGGTAGGTCATGAGAAACGCATTTTAGTAGCCTCTTTGCTCTTGTAGAGTAGGTGATAGGTAGTGTGGAAGGTAGGTTTAAAGCATTTTGATTAACTTTTTGTTGAAATAATCGCAGCCTGTGTCCCTTGAAAATATCCGTTTTACGTTACATCACTCCAAGAAGAGTCCTAGAGTGAATGAAACGCGGAATATTATGTGTACCGTAAACTCCATATATATTTTATAACTTACTAACTAGCTCTACCTTCGTATTGACCACTTTTGAAGGAAATACTTAAAGGTTACGCATACATTTATACTTTCGTATATTAATTTTATGTGAGTAAATGAATTATATATATATATATATATATATATATATATCTCAGAAATAACAATTACAATAAGTTTACCAAGATAATGAAAATGCTAAACTTAAAATATATTATGAATATTAAAAAGTTAATATTTAAAAGTAAAGTAATCTCAAACAAATGTAAAATCTCAATAAAACCGAAAAGGACATAGAGCTTATAATATGGGCAAATGATTATTAAAACATGTTAAACACATCTTGAAAAAGAGTTAAAAACATATTTGATTTTAAAAAGGAGGCAAAAGATAAGTAGATAGTCCTTAATCCGCGGAGTTTCGAAAAAATACTATCCACTTCATCAGAGGGCAGGAATTAGCAAAATTCGGGATTGGTTTTTTCATGTAAATGTATTTAATAAAACCGCAAGTAACTCACAGATCTTACTTGGTTAAAAAGGATCAGGGAAGGAGTATAGGAAGTTAAAGAAAAAAGATAAAAAGATTCCACATGAATGGATAGTTCGGTGAAAGGTAAAAAAAACAAAACAAGAATGGAAAAATCCAAACACGGCCGAATTAAAAACTTCCAATCAAACAGGTAAGTTTGTAAGTTCCAAAGAATCGCATATATATATATATATATATATATATATATATATATATATATATATATATATATATATATATATATATATATATATATATGTATACATATATACGTGAAACATTTTCAAATATTTTGTACTGGTATATTTTTTGGTTTCTTAATCTCATTCATCCAGAGGAAGTCTCGAAATAAAGACGAAACGTTGATGAACACGTAATACGGTTTGTTCCTTTTTATTTTCTCTCTCTCTATATATGTATATATATATATAATATAATATATATAATATATATATATAAATATATATATATATAAATATATATATATATATATATATATATATATATATATATATATATATATATATATATATATATTTAAGTCAGTAAGATTATGTATGCGAATGGAACGAATATTTACATAATATTCGTTTCGGAACAAATTAGTAATTGTGTAATGAATAACCGAAATTAAAACGAAATTTCAAGCATCAAATCAATTTTTATATAAACTGTTCTTTACATTACAATAGTAAAACTCTCAATCTGACGACGGATTATTACACCGTTCAATACTGTAAAACTGAAACGAATCTGTTCTGCTTGAAAAGGGCGCCATTTTCTCCTTATTTATATGTATATCGATTCTTTGCTTAGAAAAACTAAAGTAATTACGTGAACCGAAATTAAAACGAAATCTGAGGCGATAACTACTTCAATTAATTTTTATATAAACTACACATGCCATAATCGAATATTTATCAAGCACAAAACAATGGAAAACATTAAAATATGTTTATAAATATTCTTTACGTTGACGGAACTCTCTAAAATTGTTTACACAGAATGATTAGATGCACCTCCGTCAAATTGAAAACGGGGCTGTCCAATTCTAGAGTCGCTGCCATTTTGATTTTTTTTAACGGATCGTGCATTAAAAAAATTATGTTTCATAAAAGGAGGGAATGCATGAATCCTATACGTAAGGAGAGCCAGGACTATCAACATTGGCGTCTATAGCTAATAAGCACTGTGACGATTTCAATTTGTCGTTATTAACGGCGGAATATTTTAAATGATTAATATTTATACAAAGTTTGATAGCCACAAAAGACGCTGATATAAGATGTCGTGCTCTAAATATATTGGGATTAGAATCTGATTTGCTCTTTAGAAACTGGCCGAAGGATATCAGCGGTTCGTTGAAATGAAGCAAGTTTCCCGAAACCTAGATAAAACAGGCATTGGTCACATTCAAAACTACGCTTCGAAAATAACAGATATCCACCCGCCAGCAATTACAAACCAAGGGGCAAAAAGAACCCTTCACAAAATTATCAAGATCGACAAAGTCCTAGAACCCCTTGTAGCAAATGTGGAGGGTCTCATAGGTAAATGCATGTCAGTACCAAAGGAAAATAACATGTTACATATGCAAGCGAGCAGGGCACTCGGCCTCATATTGCAGAGCAAGAGTAGCAAAAAAGAGCTACGCAGAAACTGCAAAAATTGACCCTTCACCAACAGAGAACATAAGGAAGTATGGTACGGTAAGAATCAGAAATAAAGAAGTAAAACTGCAGCTCGATTCAGGGTCGGATTTACCAATTATAAATTTTCACACGTGAACAGGAAGTAACCAAGTAAGTTTATGTTGAAATTTTAAAAGAATTCATGAATAAATTTCAACGGAAGAGCCCAGCACTTTACAAAACGGCTCACTTCTATTTTCTCCCAGTCGACAACTCCGGCAGAGTCACAGACTATTTGATCAAGATAGGCAGCAAGACAGTTCCTCACTTTCTCTTTAGTAAAAACATTGCACACTGTAACTTTTTGTTGTGGGCTAAGGACAGGAAAACTTTTAGAGGCTATCCACATGATAAAATTGAGAATATGAAAAATGCTGAGGGTGATTGTCAGACTCGCACCAGAAGACCCACATACTTTCTTCCTGAAGTTGTGAGAAAATTACAATCAGGGCATTGCAGTCAGAAGAGTAAATATAAATATATCTCCGCTCAAACTCTGTCTCTTTCTCTCTCTCTCTATCTCTCTCTCCATATATATATATATGCATATATATATGTATATATACACATACATGTATATACAAACACATATATATATATATATGTTTATATATATATATATAAACATATAAACAAATATCAGAATAACTAGATGTTCCTTCTGTTTACAATGATGTCTTAATGAAGTGAAACATATAAACATTCCCCTTTATGTCCTCTCGATGTTGTTGTAAGAAATGAAAGAAGAAAAATAATGCCAACATTTTACCAATTGCCACACACTAGTGATTAGTTGTCTACAATAGAAAAGCAAGCTTGTTATTTGATAGCCCGTCTACGAGGCAGACTGAACTCGATTGAAACTATGTTAATGACCGACTCATTACGACACGAAAACGTGTTTCTTCTTTTCATTCCCTATAAAATGTTTTACTGCATTTAATATTATATATATATACATATATATCTACATCTATATATTTATACATATATATACATACATATATATACATATACATATATGTATATATATACACATACGTACATATATACATACATATATATATACATATATAAATATATATATATATATACATATATACATATACATATATACATATATATACATACATATACATGCATATATTTACATACATACGTATACATACATATATATACATATATAAACATATATATACATAGATACATATATATACATATATATACATACATACATACATACACACACGTATATATACATGCACATATATATACATATATATGCATACACATATATATATATACATATATATATACATACCCATATATATATACATATATATATATATATATACATACACATATATACATATATACATACATATATATCCAAATATATACATACATATTTATATATACATATATATATATACATATACATATACAAATATATACATACATATATATACATATATATATACATACACATATATACATATACATATACGTATATATATATATACACATACATACATATATACATACATATATATATATAAATATATATACATATATACATATACATATATACATATATATACATACATATACATGCATATGTTTACATACATATGTATACATACATATATATACATATATAAACATATATATACATAGATACATATATATGTATAAATACATAGACCTACATATATACATACACACACGTATATATATATACATATATATATACATGCACATATATATACATATATATGCATACACATATATATACATATATATATACATACACATATATATACATATATATATACATACACATATATACATATATACATACAAATATATACAAATATATACATACATATTTATATATACATATATATATGCATATATATACATATATATACAAATATATACATACATATATATAGATATATATATACATATATATATACATATATATACACATACATATATCTGTATATATATATATACATACATATGATGATTGCAACGTCTTGTCAGACGAGCGCCACTCCCTCAGACATTTAAAATCCATGAGCTCAAATGTCTGAGGGAGTATCTATACAAAGATGATGTTATAGAGTCTTAGCTTTGTACGACGGCTAAGCCTCTCTCTCGGTTCAAAATGTTGAGATCCAGCAACAAGCAAGAGCAAGATAGCCAGCAAAAAATTAAACTGCAGACCAGCTTAATGCGGGGCATACATATATACGCTGGTACATACATATATACATATATATATATATACATATATATACACATACATTTATACATATATATATACCTACATTGATAATATGTATATATATATATGTATATATATATATATATATATATATATATATATATATATATATATATATATATATATGGGGGGTTGTGTGTGTGTTATTTTTACGTAAACAAAGCACAGTGGTAATTTCCCGAGGAATGCGCTACTATTTTGATCACATTTTTAGAGTATTATGTAGGTAGGTAAAAAGCAGCATGATCGTTTCAATTACACTCTTACTCGTGCATGTCAGTACAGTCATGAAACATTATCACATGAGATAATTACCATTTGTTTCAGTTTTAGGGAAGAAATTTGCGTAGAAGCGTATTGGCCATCTAGCCATTTTAACATTTTAGATGTGGAGTTGTTGCTTGCCGATTTAGTGGAGGATATTTATGTCGTCGGTGTAGTAGTGTTTAAACATTGTAAGGAAGTATCCCATGCAAATATTGGTAAACCAGGCATGCGAATTGCACAAACATACCGGACAGAAAACAGTTAATGGGTTGGATGATATTTTCATATATTCCGTAGATGAAGATATTAAAACTTTGATCTTTATGACAAATTCTGTAAAGTTGCGTTGCAATATCAAAATCTATACATCAAATTATACAAAAAATATCGTCGATACTCCGTCAGGAATCCATCCTGGGCCCAAGTCTCTTCCTGATTTACATCAATGATCTCTCAAAATACATAATGAAATCATTCGTTGACATATATGCTGATGACACGACCATCTATGGCAACACATCAAAGGCCGTAAATGACAAATTCTCTTTGATTCTCTCTCCTCTGATCTTGAGCGTGGGGGGAATGTGGCTGGTCACTTTTAATGCATCCAAAACCAGGATTCTATCTTTACATCATAAACTCTCTGATCCTCATCTGGTATTAATTGAAATGGGTGTCTCTCGTCTTGGGGAGGCTCCATGTTTTGATAAGCTTCTGGGTTTGACCTTCACTCCTGATTTAAAATGGAACAAGTACATCAGGTCTGTTTCCAAGGACGCAGGGAAAATCGTGGGATCCTTCTACCACTCCGGAAGATATCTAACTAGTGATGCAATTCTCTATCTGTATAAAAGCCAAATACGTCCAAGGATCGAGTACTGCTGCCATATCTGGGCAGTAGCTGCTAAAATCAGCCTATCCTGCCTTCACAGAGTACAAAATGGACTTCGTGGCTTAGTGGGGGATGCCCTTTTCACTTCCCAGCAGCCTCTCTTCCACTGATGAGACGTTGCGAGCCTGTCTTTGTTTTATCGTTCTTTCCCTGGGAAGTTCTCGTCTGAGCTCCAATCTCTCGCCCCCCTCTGACATATCTATCACGAGAAACGCCTGTCTGGTTGACACCACTGTAAATAATTTTCCCCACTCCTATTATCATTATTCCCATTATCCATTAGCAGAGCTTCTTTCTCAGAAGTGCACGGCTGTGGAACTCTCTTCGGTTTGCCTGTTTCCAACCTGACTACAAGTTGGATGTCTTCAAGTCCAACATAAACAAATTCCTGAAGAAACGAACCCTTACGTAAGACACTCTATCAAATCTCCAACAATAATGATTGCTACAATACTATCTTATTGATTACTGTACACTCAATAACGCTTACCCTGAGTGGTCTACGGGCAGTGATAAGTGGTGACCCCCCTGTAATATATATATATATATATATATATATATATATATATATATATATATATATATATATATATATTAAAAAAATAACTGATTCTCTGTAAAATTAAAGAGAGGGCATTTGATTTAGATATCGGTTGATGATAATTTTATCTATAAATCACCGAGTAAAGAAATTTATTCATGGAAACAAGAGAACTAATTTTTTTTTACTAAGATGTAGACAGTAAATCCCCAGCAATTTAAAATGCGAAGCGCACGAATGACATTTTGTCTTGGGTGTTGGACAGCTTTTATGATTCGGTTTATATTGAATGAGTTTTAAAGAAAGTGTACTAATCCACATTGATATAGTTTTTATTACAATGACTAGTATATTTTCAGATAAAGCCCATTTGTTGGGATCAAGTTTTTTTTTTAATGCGAATGGTAACATCAGGTATATATATATATATATATATATATATATACATATATATATATATATATATATATATATATATATATATATTAAGATGTCAGAAAAAGAAATTACGAGTGAGTTGTCTTTATTTCATAAGGTTTAATTAGGTGAAATGTCTTGGACAAAATCATTGGTTTTGTCTCATAAATCTGGGTGACATTTGGACCCCGAATATCCCTTACATGTTTATTCGTTCTAAAATAACATATAATATACTAATTTATGCACAAACATTTACTATACTCGTTTTATGCATAAATTATATTAAACGCGTACGAGAAAAAGGCTAACACATGCTATGATCTAACACCGCATTGTATGTGTAAATTTCCGTAATGTATAGCCTAGATTAACTGGACCTTAAAGGAATTTATATAGAACATAAATATATAAATTATAATAGAAATTTTACTACAATTTTAATGCAAATAAACTTTGACAATATTTTTGGCTCATGAGCACATATAAAAATTATTCTATTTAAAAATGTATATATACATATATATATAAATATATATATATATATATATATAAATATATATACACACATATGTGTGTGTCTTAAATATATAGTAGCATGCTTACGGCTATATATATATAAATACATATATATATATATGTATACATATATATGTAAATATATATATGAAGATATATATACATATTCATATATATGTATATAAATGTATATACATATTAATGAATATATATACATATATGAATATATATATGCATATATATGACCATAATTATAAATATATGAATACATATCTCTCTCTATATATATATATGACTACTAAACATGAATATAAATATATATATATATATATTAATATATATATTCATATGAATATATACATATATATACATATGAATATATATATAAATATATATATATATATATATATATATATATATATATGAATACATATATATGAATATACATACATATATATATATATGAATATATATATAATATATATATATTAAAATATAAATATTTCTATAGATATATATATATATATATGTGTGTATATATACATATATATATATGAATATACATATATATGTATAAAGATACATATATATTAATATATATATGGATATATATATATGAATATACATATACATGCATATATATATGAATATATATGTTTATATATATATCCATATACATGAATATACATATATATGAATATATATACATATATACATATATATATATGAATATATATATCTATTAATATATATATGCATATATATGAATGTATATATGTATATATCTATGAATATATATATATATATGAATATATGTATATATGAGTATATATATTACTATATATATATATATATTAATATATATATATATATGAACATATATATATATATGAATACATATATATGAACATATATATGAATATATATATATGAATATATATACATATGAGTATATATATGAATATATATATTTGAGTATATATATGAATACATATAAATATATTCATATATATATATATGTATATATATATATATATATATAGATGCATATATACATATATATATATGAATATATACACACATATATATGACTCTATACATACATATATATATGAATATATATACATATATACATATATATGACTATATACATATATATATATATGACTATATACATATATATATATATATATATATATTATATATGCATACATATATATATAAATTTATACATATATATATATATGAATATATACATATACATATACATATATACATATGTATATATATATGAATATATGCATATACATATATTAATATATACATATATATATATGAATATATACATATATATGTATCAATATATACATACATATACATATGAATATATATATATATATATATATCTATATATATATATATATATATATATATATATATATATATATATATATATATATATATATACATATATTTATATGTATAAGAAATGTAAAAATACCAGCGGCGGTTGACGTTATGTTTTGAGAAAAATTGAAAAACCGAATGAAATTATTAAAATTATCAACGTTTCGTCCTTATTTCAGAGGAGATCTTCAGGATATTTGAAGTAAAAATGCAAGAAAAGGAAAAGTCATAGACGTACAAAAAATAGAACAGTTTTGAATCCTAACCATGTCGGGAAGGACAAACATATGTGTGCGTATGGGAAGGTTGGGTTGGTCGATGTCTATATATACACTTTTATTAGAAACCAACTCTTTTAAAACCAGACTTACTAAAAACTCCACATATTTTAGATATATAGATGCCATTCTTATTTTTCTCCTGAAAACACACACAAATAGAACAAATTAGAAATAAATTAACTTCGGTGGAACCATCTATAAAATTTACACATGAATCCGAACAAGACCACTCCGTAGCTTTTCTAGACATACTCCCTATCAGATCAGAAACCGATCTGAGTTTCAACGTACACACAAAAACGACTATATTCATTACTACTCGCAGCACAATGATAAAATAAAGACTGGTTAGATTATTGATTTTTTATTGCGTGCCTTTAGAATATGCAGTCCCAAATATCTTAATGATGAATTTCAATATATATATATATATATATATATATATATATATATATATATATATATATATATATATATATATATATATATATATAACTATATATATATATGAATATATATATATATATGAATATATACATATATATATATGAATATATACATATGTATGTGAATATATACATATATATGAATATATACATATATATATATGAATATATACATATATATGAATATATACATATATATGAATATATACATATATATTAATATATACATATATAGAAATATATACATATATATGAATATATACATATATAGAAATATATACATATATTATGAATATATACATATATAGAAATATATACATATATATATATATGAATATATACATATATATATGAATATATATTTATATATATGTGGATATATACATATATATACATATATATGAATATATACATATATATATACATATATATATGGATATATACATATATGTGAATATATACATATATATACATATATATGAATATATACATATATATACATATCTACGGATATATACATGTATATATATTTATATATATATATATAAATATATATATATATATATATATATATATATATATATATATATATATATATATATATATTAATTACATGTTCATCCCAAACATGGCACATTGACACTTTCGTGTTAGGCGCTATTATCAGGGGCAAAAACTACTGGGGTACTATGTAGGGATTTGGGCAGCAAGATGTTGGATCACGTTTCCCTTGACCTTCTGCACGTCAGTACAGTTGGGTAAACAGAGACCTTGAATGGAATTCCAAAGTCTAGCGGGTTTGGGGAAGAAACTACTGGGATAGAAATATATTTTACATCTAGGGATCTATACAGTGTTGGGGTGGGATTTTGTAGTTTGTCGGGTCTGTCGAGCGTGTTCACGTCGTGGGGGCATAAGTCTTGCAGGTCGTCAGGGCATTCACCATTAAAATCCTTGCAGAAAAGACAAGATATGCAACATTTTGTCGATGGGACTGAGCTTGACGCTTAGATGCCAGGCCAGGGAATATCAGATTTGCGACTCTCTTTTGAACCTTGCACCAGCCCGAACATGACTGCAATACTCCGTACATAGGCGAATGGTTGCCTTGTTGAGGTACAGGATACTTTCGGGTGTAAGTAGTTTTCTAGCACGTTAAAGAGAGCCCACCTTCCTTGATGCGGCCCTTGCAATGCCCTCGATGCAATTGTTCCAACTCATGTCTCCTGTGAACGTTAGACCAATGAGCTTGAAAGATTTACTCTAAGATAAAGAGTCGTTGGCCATTGATATAGGTGGTAAAGAAGGTTTTTTGTAATTATTGAATGAAACTAGGTTAGTCTTGGCGGCATTGAACGTGACCATCCATTTTTGTCCCCATTCCACTACAGATTGTATGTCATCCTCTAGTGTTTCTGTCATTTCTTTAGATATGTGTTCATTTGTTTTCCGATCGTGCCTGTTATAGAGTGTTGTGTCATTAGTATATCTACCCATCTCAAATGAAACTTGGCAGGCCGATCATTTATGAATATCAGGAACAGAATAGTTCCAGGGATAAACCCCTGGGGCACTCCCGCATTTACATCATTTTTTTTAGATGTACGGCCGTCGATGACAACCAGGATTTTTCTCTTATCTAAGACGGATTAAATTATGTTAAGTATTCTACCAGTGATACCGTATGATCTAATCTTCATGAGGAGACCCTCATGCCATACCCAGTCAAAAGCCTAAGATATATCTCGAGCTACTGGTTTGCCCTCCCCCGCTTTGTCCAGTGAATTGTATATACGTTCAGAGATTAGAGTTAGGACGTATGCTGTGGAACGGGCTCGTCTAAATCCATATTGTTGGTAAATCAGAGGCTTAGCATCTGTAAGATGATGGACTAGAGCATGGTTAATCAAGGTCTCAAATATGTTGGCAAAAAGTGGGAGGAGGCTAACGAGGCGATAAATTAATGGGTCAGTTCTTTAGCAAGAATTCTTGAATACTGTTACCACAGAAGCAGTGATACTGTAACCACAGACGAATATGCATGAATATATATATGTATATATATATATGTATATATATATATATATATATATATATAATTTTATAAATATATATATATAAATATAGATATATGAATATATATATATATTTATATAAATATATATATTAATATATATATGAATATATATATATATTTGATTACATATATATGAATATATATATGAATATATATATATATATGATTATATATATGTAAATAGATATATATGATTATATATATGTGGATATATATATATATATTATTATATATAAATATATCAATATATATATGATTATATATATATATGAATATATATATATAGGATTATATATATATGAATATATATGTGATTATATATATATATATTAATATATATATATATGATTATATATATATGAATATATATATATATATCTATACAAATATATATATATATGAATATATATGAATATATACATATATAAATATATATATATATATGAATATATATATATGAATATATATGTGAATATATATATAAGTATATATGACAATATATATATATATATATATATATATAAATCTATATATATATAAGTATATACATGAATATATATATATATATTCATATATATATGAATATATATGAATATTTATATATATATATATATATATATGAATATATGTACATATATTAATAGATACATATGAATATATATATAGATATATATATATATATATTAATATATATATATATATGAATATATATGTAAGAATATATATATATATATATATATATATGAATACATATATGAATATATGTATTAATATATACATATGAATATATATATATGAATATATATATAAATATAAATACATATATGAATATATATTAATATATATATATAAATATATATGAATATATAAATGAATATATGTATATGAATATATATATGAATATATATATGAATAAACATATATATATATATATGATTATATATATAGTAATATATATATATTCATGTATATATTGATATATATATATATATATAAATATATATATATATATTAATACATATATATGATTATATATAGGAATATATATATATACATATTAATATATATGCATATATATATATGAATATATATATGAATATATATATATAAATATATATATATATAAGTATATATATATATAAGTATATATATATGAATATATATTTATATAAATAGATATATGAATGTATATATATATATATTATTATTATTATTATTATTATTATTACTATTCTTATTATTGTTATTATTATTTATATATGTGAAAATATATAGAGGGTGTCCGTAAAGTTACTATACAGTATTATTGTTTTATTGTATTATATTTGTGTTAATAGTTAATATTTATTTTTATAGGTTCATTTAATCAAGCAACTACGCAAGCTAACTTTTGAAGGGCGCCCATTTATTGTAATGTTAATATATTACAGGGTGTCTGTATGGTAACTTGTAAGACTGTGTAGTAACTTTAAGTACACCCTGTATATGAATATATATATATATATATATATATATATATATATATATTCATGTATATATATATATATATATGAATATATATGTATATATATGCATCTATATATGAATCGATATATATATATGAATATATATATATGAATATATATATTAATATATATATATATGAATCTATACATATATGAATATATATATATATATGAATATACTTGTTTATTGTTGTATAAACATGCTCATATCCCGCTGCTACAAATAGTCACTTGTTTCAATCAAACAACAGATATCATCAGGCAGCGACTTGACTATTCAAAAGTTCAATGAATAAGTTAATTGAACTTTGTAATAGTAAAGTCGCTGCCTGATGATGTATGTTGTTTGATTGAAACAAATGGCTATATGTAGCAGCGGGATGTGAGCATGTTTATATAACAATAAACAAGTATTATCAGCTCTTTTTATTGAGCACTATCTAACAATCTCGTTGAATTCATTAGTCCATTAGTTTTGAATATAAAAAAACCGAGTATATATGGATATATTTATTAATATATATATATGAATATATGTATATATATATATATATATATATATATATATATATACTAGCTGTACCCTGCCACGCGTTGCAGTGGCTCAATTTGGTGTAATTGAAAAAATTAATAAAAGAGAAAATGCATGTTTCTTATATTAGTACAGCAATCCACTGCAAAAAGTGAAAAAGAAGGCGAAACTGAAAAAAATTGTGCTCTTGCAGAATTTTATCTGGATCCTCGAGAGTTTCTGTCAATCATTCATGTTTTGGACTTGACCAACAATCAGTGGATGAAGCCGAACGTAGCAAAAATGTTGAAACGCTAAATGCTTTTTTTTGTTGTTGTTTTAAAAAAATGTTATTTAGTAATTAGTATTTGGTTGATGGTGGGGGGGAGGGGGTTACTATACACAGATTCGAAAAAGTCGTCCAAAAACAAATAAATGAAAGCAAAGGTAAGGTAATTTACGTTTCTACCTAATTGGATAATTGTTTAGTGTTTTTATGCAATGTAAAATGTTTAATTGGCTCAAAAAACAGAATTTTTTTAAATGTGAATATATTATGTATTGACTTTTTCTCTTCAATTTGTGAGTAAATTAATTATTTAGTGTCGGGTTACTAAATTAAGTATTTACTTAAAAATTGGGATTGGGGGGTCCTGACTTAAAAAAAAAAAAACGTTTGTCTAAAGTATTATATTCGATTTATTGGAAAGAACATAAAATTTCACATTGACCCTGAAAATATCGTAAAAATAGAATCAATAGAAAAATTTTGATAGATTTTTAAAATTGAAAAGTATTGAGTTTAAAAATTGAAAAATATTGAGTTCGGAAAATTCATTACTGTTTAAAAAATATATATATTTCTATTACTTGTAAAACAACTGTAATAGTTTATTTTGGAAGTATAATCCATAAAGAAAATAAATAACCCACTTTTACCAGAGAAATTCCGATATTTTTATATTGTATTCGCAGTTTCATGTTAGGGGTGTCAAAAATTCCTACAAAAATTCTGATACTTACGCATGCGCACGTAACATTTTTTATTTATTTACTTACGTGGTGGAGTTTCTATACTGATAGGTTTTTTGAATTTTTTTCACTGGATTATTATTGATTGAACACTTACCAGATTATGAAAAAAAAATTGAAAAAAAAAATCATTTCAACATTTGAAAGGGATACTCACTTTTTAGTTACCACGTTCTGGTAAATCGGTCACTTTTTATTTATTTATTTTTTTCACATGAATGGATAGTCCGGTGAAGGGTAAAAATCCAAAAATTGAAAAATCAAAAACGGTCGTATTTAAAATTTCAATCCACTGGGTAAATGGTCCAAAATCATCCAAAAGGCAGAGTTCCTTGAGAAAAAGCGCAAATGGAATGAATTCCAAATCATTAAAAGAAAACTACTAGAGATAATATTTGAAACACGTCTGTCAAGGCTGGATGAATAAAAAAAAACAAAAAAACAAAAAAAAATTAACATTTTATATATGAATATATATATATGCATATATACATAATATCTATCTATATATATATATATATTAATATATATATGAATATGTATACATATATGAATATCTATATACATGTATATATATATATGAAAATATATATATATATGAATATATTTAATCGAAGTTCTTTAAATTAATATATCCTATTACATTTTTCATTCTAAGTTTTCTATAAGTATAAATTTTACTCTTTACTTACAAGCAAAAACAAATGCACTAAAAGCAAGAATACAATTTATGCATATCTGTTGGTATCTTAAATTTAGTTGACCAAATCTTATTTTTATTTTATTCTTATTTCCCCAAAACAATTCATATTGATACCTGGGATAAAGTTGCTACTAATTAGAAAGATGTGTAAAGTGAGACTCGCAAGTGCAGATTAGTCACATATATGTTCGCATTTATATTTATATGCATGCATGTTAATGCAGTCAGCGAGTAAAAAAAACAAAAAACAATAAGAATGATTTTTTAGTTTATTTACATTTTTTCCTTGTGAGTTAACAACAAACAAGTCTCGCAAATAGTATGAAATCATTTCTTGAACAAGCATAAAGATGCAGTTAACTAAGTGTAACAGTTGTGTCTGTTTGGTTTGGCCTTCATATATTTCAGACATTTTGGGACTGTATTAAACAGGTAAATACCTGTGGTAGGTATCCAAATCTCCAAATGATAAAAAAGACAATTCATAGCGGTTGTATAGAGATACTTCAGATTTTCACGTGATTTTTTTCTAGAACGTTATATGGAATATATTTTATTTTTTATAATTTCTTCAATGTAATGTTTCTTTTTCAGATTTCTATAAAATTGGGGACAAGGAGTGTAAACAATTCATGACGGTTTTATAGGGATTCTTCAGATTTTCAGGTAGGCTTTCTAGTACGATGCAAGGAGTATATGTTATGTTCTCTAATTTTCTAAATGCAATGGTTCCTTTTCCTGATTCCTATATATTGTAACCCAAGGAGTTTGAAGTATAACTTTTCATGTAGAATGTGTTAGTTACCAGATTATTGGGGCAGAGAATCCCTGTTAATTGTAAAATAAGATCAGCTTATTGTTAGTAGAATTAAATATTACAATATATTTATATTCCACTTTTACTGCGCATTTGGTTTTTAACTAATGTGTTGTATATGTATACATTAATTTTTAACAAATTTCTGCTTTAGTTCTCATTGTGATGAGTAAATACATACATTTCGAACAAAATTTAATGATGTAGTTTCTTTCTAAATGTCGGAAATAATAACGGTCTAAGGATGAACACTTCGCCACACACGCATTTATTTCGCGTGAGTGTGTGTGCGTGAGGGTACATTTGTGAGTGTATGTGTTTGTGTGTGTACGCCCGGCACTAGCATATTTTCGGCATTGTCCGCGCGAAAAATCAACTGTAATGTGATATTTTTATTTACATATATTTAAGTTTCATTTTTTTTACTAGCAGGACACGTGGACCGGCGTTTACAGGTTGTAAGATGACATAACAGAGAACAGATTCGTCAACATACCCCTTTTCTCGAAGAATGAAAACTATGGTTATCTGGCGCATTATCGTTGAATTATGTTACTACGAATAAAAGTTGCTGTAAATGTAGAATGGATACACGCCAATAATGAAGAAAAAAATGAAAAGCACGTTTACGTTAAATACATGTTACATACAACATAAAATTGGTATCTATCACTCAATAAATGAAATTAAAATAAAAATGTATACCAAAAGGTATTTAAGTAATCATAAAACAATTGACATAAAAGGGATAGCTCTAGACATAGATAATTTTGTCCTGTTATGTTTGGTTTCGTTTTAAGCAAGTCGCCATTAAGCTATGAAGTTAGTCTAAGTTTAATTATCAAATGATTGTAATAATTGAAATAAAATGTGAATTACTGGAGGAAACCAAAAAAATAAAAATAACATATTTTTGTCAATTGGCTCAGGAGTATCCATTTACTAAAAATCAAATGTTGGGTCAAATGTTATTTTCAAATAAATAAAACAAAGCTGTATGTTTAATATAAGCCATTGTACATTTAAAAATATAAAAAAATTATATGAATTTAGTTTTCAAGATTAACTTTTGATTTTATTGTAGCACATACTCAGGTAACTCGCAAGAAGGTATTGATCACCTAGGAATGTTATTATCACTTGTGGCGTACTCATTAGGAAGAAGTTAGTTACACCCGTTTATGGTGAATGCCATAAACAATATATTTTCAAGTAAGATAAAATCACGTATACGTTTCATGTCAAAATATAACACAATATCAGTCCAACTATCCTTTAAATGACCTGTAATTCTCATAGTTTAATTTTAAATGTAAATTAATCGTTATTCGTAAGGGTGCGTCTTTGTGCATATGAAGTTAAGATTAGATATAGAATAATGAGAAAGTTTTGTGAGCACTGCTTCCACCTAGATTTTGGGTTTGAGTTTAGTTTACCAATTATTTCCCTAAAAATAAACAATGCTTTGTAGGTTCTCTTGACAACTAGTCTTTGGGTTAGTGTTGGTATTAATAATTATTTTAACCCTTCCCGCCGAAAAATCAACGTATAACATACACAAACAATAAGATTTGTAAGCACTGTTGCCAACTAGAATAATTAATTATTATTTCTTTCTTGCCTTTCCCCTAGAAAAAAACAATTATTTTACTTATTGTTCCTACCTAAAATTCGTGGTAGCGTGTAAGTAAATAGTTAATCTCCCACCCTAGACAGCATTATATAAATGGATATAGAGAAAGCAAACATACCCCTGAAATTGCGAAATAACTGTCTGTGTTCTAAAATGCATCCTCCCTCAGAAGAGATTAAGAATCTCATTTGAGAGTACAAAGAGATACATTGGTTACAACGATGAATTAAAATACAACTGTCCAAAGTATATTAAAATACGCCCGGTAGGCTTAAAACGCTATGTAAACTGTATAATGTGTTATAAACGTTCTGTATGAAAGAAAAAAAAAAAATCTATAAAAAAATACCACGATTTTATGTACTGAGAACCTCCTTACTACATTGCTAAAAGAAAAACAATTTGAAATGATGTCAGTAATTTTAACCGGGAATAATCTGCAACAAACGCCTTCAATATAGGTCAGAGCTAACAAGTTCAGTATAGCAATTGAGCTAGTCTAGCTAGCATATTAATGAGTATCCTATATATGAATAAAAATGTTCTTATATTTTAGAGTATTCGATTAAAATTAAATTATATATGTTTGCATTTATATGTAAACAATCCAAAATATATTTTCTGAATCTAATTCCCGTGATAATTATTAATTTACTCAAGTAAAAAAAAGTCTATTCTTTTGTATTCATTTATAAGCAGGCATTTCTAATGTTTGCGATAGAATCAGTGACGTCATCAATTTCCACATATTTTATGAAGATGCTTATAGGCATCGTTTAAAAACTGATAACTTTTCTGAAACTAATGTATTTGTGTTTTTCTTGCACTCTATATCAGAAACATCCATTTTTCTAGACAATAATATTAGTATATGTTCTAAAGCTACGCATACTATAGTGTCCTTGGTCTATGAGCAAAATATAATTCTATACTAAATCAATTATATTTTACAAAACCAGAGCTGGATGGAACCAACAGTAAAAATGTGTTATTGTGTCGGGACAAATATAATACTTCGATACTTACACATTCCCATAATAAGCTTTATTTTCAGTAAATATTGAACACAGCCATTGGCATAATAACTAGGCCTATGCCAAAACATATTCTTTTCAATGTTTTGAATCTCGAGTATATATTCGACAGAGGTAGACACATGTAATCAGCAGAGAACCACACCACTCTATATAAAACATGTAATATATCAATGGATATATACCTAAGAATCAACACCAGGACAGAACATGCTGTTGTCATAGTCCTCGACATAACTAAGTTAAAAAGGTAAATCTTCTTATCCTCTTTACTCCACGCGTGAAATATTATGCAGATAAGTTACTATTGCGGTTCCTAATTTTTTATTTTCATCTAACAAATGCACTCAACACATGCTATAAATAATATAACACGCTATAAAAAATATAACATGCAATTTCCCGAAAAAATGTAATTCCTGAATGTCGCATTAACTCCTGATTCTTTAAAGCAGGAGAAACTTTGTACATTCCAACCGTTTTTAAGTGTTACAAAAAAGAGAATCTAAGAATATAATTAGAAACTGTTTATTAGTTTCATAGATAAATTAAACATTAAACGCACACTGATAAAAAAATAGCGCCCCGATTTACAAAGTTTTGATATGAAGGTGAACTGATAAAGGAGAAGTACAATATGGGTTCACATGTACTTATATACTCCTTGTCTCTACTTTCGTATTTTTTCTAACTGACTTGCTGCAATAGAAAGACATCAGTGGATGTGTTTGTTAATTCTAAATAATATATAAAATGTGTTCTTGTTATTGTTAACTATACATACATTGGGCCTATAATGCAACAAACAGCTTTACTCGACTTACCTTTACATATGTATTAGCAGCTACATACGTAGTCATCAGCTATTTTACCGACTAAAAAAACAAATGTAAACTGCTCTGTAGATCGAACATTAACACAGGAGGTTCTAGCGACGTTGAGAGCAGAGAACGAATGTTTATATATATAGAGATGTTTTTAAATCCCCGAAACAGTGCTTCATGGTAAACAACTGATGATCCCTTGAAAAATAAAAAAAATAAAATTGGTATTATAGTAAATTCGAGAGAGTTGATGCAGTGATTGCAGGTGATTAAATGACTTACTGACTAGATTTTTTTTTTTTTTTAACGAATGATAAAAAGTAAATTTTTGTATGGTTTCAAATGTTAAAAACTTCAAAGACTATATATATATATATATATATATATATATATATATATATATATATATATATATATATATATATATATATATATATATATATATATATTGTTAAACAGCACAGCATTTTCTTGTTTGACAATTTTCCGTTTTATTTTTTCCAGTTTTCGGATAATCCTTCTTGTGTTATATGTAAAATGGTGTAAAAGTGTTCCGTAGTCTGCGAGCGCTTTCGGCGTTTCCGCCATCGTCCTGCTGGTTATATAAAAAGTCGTTTTAAAATTACATCGAATGATAAGGTCGTGTTTTAAAATTACATCGTACTATAAGATCGTTTTTGGCTTATGTGGGCTATTTATATACAAATTTATTGGACAGTTTATATATATATATATATATATATATGTATATATATACATATATATATATATATACATTAACAGAGGCATTTTAAAATATTTTTGCTGGATTCATAATTTATATTGTTTATTTTGGGTTGTCTCACTTTTATATACAATGCCTCCAACACCTTCAGTCTCCTGATGTTAGAGTCTGTTGTTTGTAAAATGTTGGTATTTTCTACCATGATGTTTCTAAATTGAGAATACTGGCAGCCATGTTTTTTTTAAATGTTGTGCGATAGAGCTTGTATCGGAAAGATGAAGCGTTAGTCTACGGGACAACGTGTTGGTAGTATGACCAATGTAAGAGAAACAGTTAGAGATACACTCTCCTATTGGGCAATTAAATTGATAAATTACATTGCTCTTTTCCAACACTTTGTCCGCTTGCGAAATATTGTTATTAATTACGAGATTAGTCGTGCTCCGTTTTTTATAATAGATAATGAACTTCAACCCTCTATCACTGCTGGGAGATACGTATCGTCGAATTATAAAACAGGTACTGATAAATAATCATTTTCCAAACTTTCTAGTGGATAAAGAAATTAAATTGTTTATTAACAATTTAAGTCACGCTGCTGGTAGGAAAAGGGATAATAATCCGCCACCCATAAATATATTTTACTGTAACCAATTGCATAAAAAAACTATCACATAGACGAAAGGGTCTTAAAAGACATAATTCGACGATACGACGATAGGATAGGATGCCTAAATATACCCAATATATATATATATATATATATATATATATATATATATATCAATATATATATATATATATACATATATATATACATATATATGTATATATATATGTATATATATATGTATATATATATGTATATATATATATGTATATATATGTATATATATATATGTATATATATATATGTATATATATATGTATATATATATATATATATATATATATATATAGTAACTTATAAAATATGTATGGTGATTAAGCTACATTGAATATTCCGCGTTTCATCCTTTCTAGGATTCTTCAGGTGTGTGTGTGTGTGTGTGCGTGTGTGTGTGTGTATGTGTGTGTAATTATAAGTATACGTATAAATGGGTGTGTGCGCGCACTTTTCTGCCCGTTTCATTTATATCTTGAATCCTACGAAATTGAGAAAAATGTAAAAAAGTATGCATGAATAGAATATGGCTTAATCGGGAATATTGTATAAACCATCAGCATCCATAGTTCATATGCAGATAACCGAACTACCCATGGCTGAATACATGAATATGTATTTTTTGATAATGTAAAACAAATCATCAACTGTGTAAAGTCCATGTCACATGGAGAATATATATATATATATATATATATATATATATATATATATATATGCATATATATTTATTTATTTATATATATATTAGGTATGTATTGTATGTTATGTGTAATTTACATAGTAAATTTATTAAATCATCATGCATGATTGCATAAATTTTAACAATTGTGTGTATATATAACTTGCTTTACTGAATGTATCGTTCCTTTATCTTGTTGCTAGCTATTTAATCTGATAAAACTAATTGAAATATTTACGATGAATATAGTAAGTGAAGAAATAAATTACAATACATAGACATCTGGATAATAATCGACTTAGATAGACTCAATGATTATATATTTAATAAGTGAATAAAGCGAAAGTGTTGCCTAGAATGATCTGAAGATAGTAGAGGCGTTGTTGTATTTGGAAATAGACGAACATATTAAAAAATTATAAACCCCAAAATATATTAATTATTTAGGTAAAATGTTATAAACATTAAAGCTGAGTAAAATAGGTACAGATGAGTTGCACCTTTTGATTGACTGAATTGATTCAATTAATATAAAATGTAAATCACGATGCTCTGTTGACTATATGACAGGGTGGGAATTTATAAATTTATCATGCATAACTAGTATGATAATGAGTTTAATTTTATTTTAACATGATTATTAAAAAACATTTGTTTACCAGTTATTTTATAAATAAAAATAAAATAGAAAATATCAATATGCAGGTCTGTAAGATTTTAACAAATACATGTCCAAAACTAAGGCTAATTAAGACGTCATCAATTAAATATTTATATAGATAGATACAAATATGAAGGACATTTTAGAATAAAATAAAACTGAATAAATCGATAAACTACTGTCAATGACTTAATTATAAAATAAGTATACCACGCGAAAATTTAGTAACAATTATTTATCAATTAAATAAGAAAGTAATTTCCCTACACCTATAATTTTGTATTCGACTGAATACTTGTTTGATATAGTTTGCGGGTTTCCTCTTCTTTTTGCTCGCTAGAATTATGGCATATAAATATGCGATGGCGGCGTCAATGTGGCCAAGCATGGTTTACATGACCCGATGGAATATAGCAGGTGCTACCCTGACCCCGAACACGAGCGTTTCATATATGTACAAATACATAAGGACTTAGCACTTGCGTTTATAGAAATGTGTAGATAAGAATCGCTCAGGTTGATCTTCGAAACAACCATGCAGACATTTAATCTTGTTAACACTTTTTCCGGACAAGTAAATGGACAGTGAGAGTCTACAAACGACACGTTGAATCTGATCGAGAAGTCGTCGGATCTTTTTTTTATGTAGACTGTATTTCACTCACTCTATTCAATCTTACAGAGTACAATAGTGTTTTCCAATCCGTCCAGTTTTTGATTTATCTCGTTCGGGAATGAAAAAGGGATGTTGCGTTATTTTTAAAACGGTTTCAGCTTAGACTTCGCGGAAATTTCTGTACATCTCCCAAGGCCAAGAATGAATACATCTGGAAAGTCTTCCTTAAAGCTAGTTATTAGTTTCTTAGTTTCTGCTGACAGGCTTCTATTTTTTAATCTTTTTATGTATTTATTTTTTCTTAATGTGGACAGTGTTCCTTTAGGTTAACCTATCCATTTAATCGGAGCTGAACACGTTTTCACTTTCTCTCTCTCTCTCTCTCTCTCTCTCTCTCTCTCTCTCTCTCTCTGTATATATATATATATATATATATATATATATATATATATATATATATTGACATTTTTAGTTTTTCCCGAGCAAGATGGCTTTGGTGAGTAATGAAACGTCAAAATAAATGTTAGTGCTGTTCTATGGGTGTTAGCACAGTACGTTTGCGTAATTTAGTTCTATGTTTGGAAGGTTAGTATTGTCAGATTCGATCTACTCGCTAAGTGAAGGTATATATCCATGCCGCGAATTTTGACCATAACATTTTCACGTAGGATACTTTCGCACTTGGTTTTTGTTTTGATTTTTCCCGCAGCGAGAGATCGTATGCCCCATTTTATGACATATAAGACAGTTTCTGATTACGTATGGGTAATCCTTGACCCAGTGTTTACCACCACATTTAAAAAAAAGGATTCGGTGCTTTTCGTTTTTCAGACTTTGGAGGGGGGGTTTGTGTGTGTCGTCTTTTCTTGTAGGTCGCCAGTTATTTCTTGGTTATTATTTTTTATATTTGCAATAAACGCATCAAAAATTCTCACCTTGTTTTTTTTTCCACCTTTTGACAATCTTCAATCAATTTTTGCGGTGTCAAATTCAGTTCGTTTTCTAGCTCCGTTATAATTTTGCGCCTGATTTCCGCATCTTTTCCTGGGGTAAAACGTTGTGAAAATCAATGGAATTTAGCATTGTCTGTTGTTAATTATGACAGTTTTAAGTCCACGACATTTTTGTTGAATACCACTGCGTACTTGACAAATCCTGAATACTGTGTTTGGTCACGTTTAAGCTTTTCGATTCTTTTATGGAAAAGAAACGTTCTGTTTGTTTAGTAAGCAAACTTACCTTCTCGTTGAGCGAAAACTAAATAAAGTCCACGAATTTTTCGTGTTCAGTCGTTTTAAGCTTCCGTAGAAGCAGTGGAGTCTTCTGGTTAGACCAGTGACAGCAGTCGATATTAAAAAAAAACTACATATCTCCTGAAATACGCTGCAATTCATTTTTCCAACCTCTTTGTATTTGAAATTATCTATATGCAGATCATATCTTATTCTGTGGAAAAGCTGAATTATTTTCCGCATTCGAGTAACTCTTCAGCTTTTGTGCCAGTAGATCATCTGTCCGTTGTGTGAGCTAGGACGCTTGTTTTTTGATGTTCCATTAATTGCTCGGGCATTGTTTTCTATGTTCCATTGAATATAAGGACTATTGTGTCTGAAATTCAACTTGTTGATCCTCTACCCTTTGGTGATGGGCTGCCATCATTTCTTGTTTTTCCTCCAATTTTTTTGATAAGTTTTTTTTTCAATTTAACAGCATACCTTGGCTCTGTTAGTTCATTTAATTTGTTAGTTCACCGAGAAAAAGTACAGATTAAGAATGTTTATGTAGTCCGTCAGGAAAAAAAAGTAATCGCCATTTTTCTTTTCCTTTTTCTTTTTGCAAATGAACTATTGTGAAAATAATATTATTTAAAACAATTGGAAAAATAGGTTAAAAAATTATTCGTTGTACAATTTCCAGGTGCCTGCTTTTTCCAATTTTTGTACAAAAAGAAAGCAGACATATGAAAAATATTTTTAAATTATTTATCTTAATTATGCCGTTAAAATCACACGCACATAAAACCTCTCAGGAATTAAAAATAATTGATTGCATTTTTCAATTAGCATGAAAAATGCCAAACGTTTATTAGTAAAAAAGTATGTATATTATTTCCAGGGAGAAAATAGAGTAAAGGTTTGTTATTTTTAGTCACGCAGAGAGAAGAACAAGGACGATTCTTTTTAAGACTCAACGCAATAAGATCATTAACAATGTAATCTTATTTTGTACTATTAGGGTTTTTAAAATGTAGTGGTCCGATCGGATTGACCCCCAAAATTAGGTTTTTTCATTTTGTTTTCTTTTTTTATTTATTTATTTTTTTTTTTTTTGTAAAATAAAATCATTTACAGTTGTTCTTCTCATGTTATCCGAATCTATTTTTTAAATTGGGTTTCACTCGGTTTATTTTTCAAGTCAATTAACAGAGATCTAATTCTTTTCTTTGACGTTATCACGAGAAAAAAATCTTCCTAGAATCCTTGTATTGCCAGGATTATGGGAACACTGGTTTATTTTTTTTCGTGAGTTCTAGTTTAATTGGCAGATGAACATAACCGAGATTTATTTAGGCTATCTTGGTTAATATATATATATATATATATATATATATATATATATATATATGTGTGTGTGTGTGTGTGTGTGTGTGTGTGGCTGTGTGGGGGGTTCTGACTTTACAGTCGATTCTTATATTTCAGGTACACACTGAAATCTGAAATTTACGCTGATCATTTCTCTATAGTGGCGTAGGTTTGTTTAGTAAAATGTACAGTTTTTAAACAACATCTAATCATAGTGAGTGCAATTCAAATCAAAGGAGAAACCGTTCACAGTCGTGAGGTTTTCTTTTTACTATTTTCCCTTTGCTAGGGGCATGTCTTAACGACGCCAGAGTGTGAGTATTTCCTATCGTTTACTAACACAACACGATCCTGGAACCTTCTAATCGTGAACAACTATGTAAGTTAGGAGATATTACAAGCAATTATTTTTTTCTAGTTTATTAAATAATACCCGAATATAAATTGGGTATTTTCAAGATGATATCCGTAAAATATTGAGAAATTTAGTGTAGAAATTGAGAAGTGAAACTATTTCAAACTAAAGCAGTAATACATATTTGTTCATTATAACGCAGGGTTTTTATATAAAATTTAAATAACATTTAATCATGGAAATAAGGAATTTTACCAAGTATAACCGAACCTTTTTATATCCATTAGTTGTGAAATTAGAAAACACGAAAAACATGTCTGTTCAAATTATATTAAAGTAGATTGTCATTTTCATGGTAACTGGAGATGTACTGTATCAGTCATTTGACCATCAATCTATATTATAAGCCCTTGTCTTTAAAGTGTTTTTTGAACTTAATATGTACTGGGTGGTGCGATGAATTTGTCGCCCTTGAAAAAACAACACTACAGCTTTATTAAAAACAATAATACATACATAAGTTACCTTGAGTAAGATAACTTAAGGTAAGATAGTAGAGTTGACATCTATTCAGGGTAGCTTAATTCAGCTTCAATCATCGCCTCGATAAGCGCCCTAAATTGTGAGCATGCCTTTTTCACAAGCGGCAGAGGAAGTTCGGCGAACGGTAACAATAAGCCTAGATTTAGTGTTGTGGTAGGTTATGTTGGTGATGTTCTCGACGTATGGCCAAATGAAGTTGTTTAGCAAGTTCAGGTGGGATGAGAAGTGGAGGAAGTGAAAGAGCTATTAAGTCACCGTACTCAGCCTGAAGCCAAACCTGGACCTATTTTACTCGTGGCTTAGAACTGATTCCTACTGGCACACGCAGGGCTGCTAGCGGCCACCGATCAGACCATTGGAAAGCCGCACTTTTCAGCACATCCAAGTATACATTAGTGTTGACATTTAAGCCGATATCAAATATGTTAAGTGGAATGATCTAGACCTCACTTTAAACCACGCTAAAAACAACGAACCCACAAGTGTTGAACAGTCCGGATCTCATTTTTCGGATGCTTTAAATCTTCCTATGTTCATAACCTGGTCGGTAGACATCATTTGTTGTAGAGCTGAGCATCTCCACTCCTACTAGTAAAAATATTTTGTCACTTTCAGACATGATAGACGTCTCTTATGGCTGTTGAAATTTGACATAACTGACCAATACTTGATGGTCTGAAATAATAAACAAAGATAACCGGTTTCATCAAACGAAAATAGAATAAGGTATTTTTGGGGGGGGCGATACGTTTATCGTTTGACCTGTAGTTTCCTGTTAAAGTACCTTATATGAATCCTTATATATAGACATTCATATAATTACTCATATTATTATCATAAAAATGCAGTAAGCCAACAAATTATAACATATTACGAATTTTGCGGATCTGACTAAAACCAGACCTATTGCACATTTTGTAAGAAATAAAAACATATTAAGAACTTCCTGTGCTTTATAGGATAAAAACACTATCTTAATACTACAGAAACGCACCCTTAAACACACACACACAGACACACATCATATGTGTGTGTGTGCGCGCACGTCTGTATGTAGTATAGGGATAGTATAAGGATAGTGTGTTTTGTCTTTCTATATTATGTCAATTATATATAAATATATATATATATATATATATATATATATATATATATATGTTGACATGATATAGAAAGTCTTAAGGAGATTCCATCACAAACAGGATTGCCAATAGAAGTCATTTTAGAAAGCACGTTTAAAAACGTTCTTAAAAACCGGAAGCATCTAAAAAATTAGATATAGAATACGTCCGTATATAACAACAAGAGATTCTTACTTTCCCGATTTCTTAGCCGATCAATTCCTTTCAAAAGATTGAATGCAGATCCTAGCAAAATGCATAACGCATCAGCCATGACCTTCAATGAAAAAATGCCCAATGGTCTATTTACTGACAAAAGCTTGCGCACAAAACAGAAATAGAATATTTGAAGGAAAATGAAAGCAATGATGTTTTTTTTTTACATAATATGCTCGCGTTATGATAAAAAAATATGTTAAAGAATTTCGCGTCCATATATGTCCCTATTACTATCTATCTATATATAAATCAAGGTTTGACAAAATTATAACGAGTAAAATAAAATGTACGATGACACACGACTCTTACAAAATGTTATATATGAATCGTTCGTCAAGCGCACATTTTACTTTAAGAACAGGAAAGTGTATATATATATCTGTATAAATATATATATGCATATATGTACATGTATAAGTAAATATATATATATATATATGCACCTATGTATATAAGAAAAATACATAAATATATATGTATATACACATTAACACACAGATACAAACGCAGGTATATATATGTATATATATATATATAATATATATATATATATATATATATATATATATACACACATTCAATTTGTTTTTACATGAGTATATATATGTCACTACATTACATACTACTATTCTTGAACAGTTTTCTGTCAATAAGTTTCTAGTAAGTACAGACTCTTCAGGCTATATATCTAATACATTAGCTTGGTCAGAAGAGTTTTCTAATCACTAGTAAATAGCTGGCGAAACACGCTTATAAATGCGTAGCAGGATATCAATGATTATGTAAAAACAAACAAAAAGCTATTTCTGTCCAATATCGGTAATACTAACTCCTGCATAAAGCTATTTAAACTTCGTTGTCTACCTTTCTACTGGAAAATATTAACCTTGAATTATATATATATATATATATATATATATATATATATATATATACATATATATATATATATATATATATATATACATATAGACACATATTATTGAATACCACTAAGTTATTCTATTTTACAATTTTCGCTTTTATCTTCTCTAATCTCCGAATAGCCCTGTGTGTGTTCTTCTCGAAATTGTATAGGTTGGATCCATTATCGCGAGCGCTTTCGACAGAAGTGTGTCTATCATCCTCAGGCACATTATCGAAATAAATGTAGAAACTGTTTTTTTTTTTTTTAATTACATATATATACATTTTCTCATAAGCACGTGGTAGCTTGTTACAAGGTAGGTGGGCGACTTATATATATATATATATATATATATATATATATATATATATATGTCGCTCACCTACCTTGTAACAAGCTACCACGTGCTTATGAGAAAATGTATATATATGTAATTAAAAAAAATAAACAGTTTCTACATTTATTTCGATAATGTGCCTGAGGATGATAGACACACTTCTGTCGAAAGCGCTCGCGATAATGGATCCAACCTATACAATTTCGAGAAGAACACACACAGGGCTATTCGGAGATTAGAGAAGATAAAAGCGAAAATTGTAAAACAGAATAACTTTGTGGTATTCAATAATATGTGTCTATATGTATATATATATATATATATATATATATATGTGTGTGTGTGTATATATGTGTGTATATATATGTATGTATATATATATATGTATATATATATATGTATATGCACATATATGTATATATATATGATAATGTATATATATATGTATACATACATATATATATATGTATATATATGCATATATATGTATATATATGCATATAATGATGTATATATGTATATATATATATATATATATATATATATATATATATATATATATATATATATATATATATATATATAGCAATGTTCTGGTCATGCTTTCTCTGCCATCATAATATCCGTCTTAGACCACACTAAATAGATTTTCGATTGTTTGTTATTGTTGAACATGAACGGAATGATTTTTTGTCGCTTAATACAAATAATTTATATTCTAATATTTTCTGGCAATATATGAGTAAGATTTTATTTCTTTTGCAGACAACTCTTGTTACGGAGTTAGTTCATATATTTTGTAGCGTGTAAACATATGCTTCCACTGACTATTTTAAACTGAAAGTAAGTCCTGCATATGACCTTTAATTTCATCCGATGGTGAGGCCCAATCTTGCGGGCTTTGGGGAGTGCGGAATAAGCCATTAATTGATTTTCCCAGGTCCACTCTGACAGGGAGTGGTAGTACCTCTTAGCGTCCTAACTATGGGTTTAATAGAAAATGATTTTAAATTTAACAAATATTCCATTAAAAATGCTCTTCAAAATCACTGAATTTGGCAGTAAATAACCCGAAAAGTGTTGATATGCCACACAATCAAAACAACTAATCCCCGCAAAAATGAAACTAGGTAATTTGGAAATA
>NC_136485.1:146641558-146671558 GCF_053919585.1 Euprymna scolopes
ATTCATCGTGCAAAAATGTTTTAGAAAGAGCACCCATATGTGAAGCTAGAGATAGCATGTAATATACAAAATACATTATTTTTTATAAATAAAATCTTTTGATTTGTTTTCTTTTTTTAAATTTCCAAATATCTTAAAACCTAGAGTGGTAAAATTACAGAGAGATCTCATCAAGATTAAACAATCTATTTAAAATCACAACTAACCTAACAATTTTATAGAAATTGTAGAATTTTGTTTATCATATATATATATATATATATACATATATATATATATACATATATATATATATATATATATTATGTGTCTACGTGTGTGTGCGTGTGCGTGTGAGTGTGTGTAATCTTTGAAAAGACAAAGAAATAGAAAGAGTTGCATATATAAACATATACTATCCTTTAACGTGATAAGTACATATGCATGGATATGTATTGTATTTATGTCTCCACTAATCTCAAACCAAGATTTCCGGCGATAATTCAAATCGGTAAATTTGCTCCGCCTCCCTGCTGATTTGTTTTCATAGAGAACATTAACTGTCGGCGTTTCTCATCTAAACCCATTGATGTTGTGCACATCGCCCAAATGCATTGCATTTCTTGTCTTTGATTTTCAAATACCTTGACTTTGCAAATAGATTTCGATTGCAACAATCAGTACGAATTCAGCCTCAAAACGGAAGAGTGCAACGTATCCATACTTAGAGTGATCAATATTCATATGCATACAAACTCGATTTTTATGCGACTATAATATGGTCTTAATAATTTATCTGAGTAAAGGATAAGTGCTATTTGCATGATGATTTTTGGTGTATACATAAATTCCTAATTTTTCTACCCTTTTATATATATATATATATATATATATATATATATATATATACATATATATATATATATACATATAAATGTATATTTATATATATGCATAAATATATATATATATACATATATATATACATATATATACATATATATACATATATATACACACATATATATATATATATATATATATATATATATATATATATATATATATATATATATATATATATATATATATATACGAAGGTGAGTTATTCTACACCTGTCACTTTTAAAGATATTTTTAGCTCTGAAATCAGCACAATACACACGCGCGCAGAAACACCCTCTCACTCTCACTCACACACACACACGCACACACACATACCCACATATATATATAAATGTAGATAATTATGTATATATATATATATGCATATATGTGTATGCGTTATCGATAATCTATAAAAGATTTTTATTTAATTCGCTGTGGTTTTATTAATATTTGACTAGGCTGAAATATAGTATATCATTCCGAGAAATGCACACGTTTCTTGTTTAATAGTAGCCTACTAGTCTGGCGTCTTGTGTGAAAATGTGTATATATCAAGATGTCCTTAGCTTTTCAGAGATAGTATAACATATCACTATAATTTACAATGGTTAAATGAGAGAAAAAGCAAAAATAGATTACACAAACTTGCCAGATTAACTACTATATTGAGTAATTGTGTAAATTATGTGACTATTTTTTAAATTATATCTTTGTTTAATTTTTATGGTGAGGCCCCAGCTTGCGGCCTTTGGGGAGTGTGGAGCCACCCTTTAATTGCTATTGCATCCATGTCTACTCTGACCCGGATTGGTAGTAGATGTTAGGGTCCCGACTATGGGTTAAGTAGAAACTTACTTTTAAAAACAACATATACACTCTATTAAAAAAAGTGTTCTTCAAAATCACTGGATTCGGCATGAAATAACCTGAAAAGGGTGTGTATGCTGTAAAACAAAAACAAACAAAGACCACAATATTAGGAAATGTAGTTTTTGTTTACAGCGAGTTCTATTATACGTTTTTTACTTTTTTTAATTAGAGAGAAAAGTATTCAGAGACAGATAACCTCAGGTTACATATTCTATGACTAAAGCAAATTCATGTTTATAGTATTTCCCTTGCTTTCTTTGTCCTCCCTCCCTGATTTTGGGGATTTAACAAATTGATTTAATTTTAGTTTTTAAGAAGAAAAATTGTACTATAACTTTTGATTATTAGAAATAATGTTTATATAACCAAATAAAATAAACTATGATAGTTTCTATTGTGAGAAACAAAAAATCGTCAGCATCTTTAAACGGATTGGCGAAGTTCTCTGGGAAAATGATGCTAATTGTACTTAACAGAAAGATTTGTTTCCAATTCTAATGAATATTTTCTTGAGAATATAAAAAAAAAGACGAAACATGAAAAAAAATGTGAAAATGTGAATCTGGTAAATTTTAAACTTTAGTGAATTTTATGAAGAAAATAGGTAAGATTATGAATAGATTAAAATACACATTTCCGAATGACGTATGTAATCACCTTACAAAAAATAAACAGTGCTTAGTGAATAAAAAATACTGCCATCCAGAAACAATAGTTAAATTAATGAAACATATACGGACACATTTTCCCATATCTATCTATTTATCGATATTTCTCATCCTGTATATTTATATATCTCTATCTATTTATCCCTTCTCTCTTTCTCTCTCTCTCTCTCTCTATATATATATATATATACATATATATATATATATATATATATATATATATAATTTAAAGGAGATTAGAACAATAGTCTAAAGAGCTGAGTGTATTTTAATGTAACAGTGAAATTACTAGTTTAATTAAAATACAGGAAAGAGAAAGTGCTCGTTGTAATTTAGATATATAATAAGCTCGATAGGTAAATATCCTAGAGCTAATTCAATATTAAGTAATGTGATTGATAATTTAAAATTTGAAAATCAAATTATAATTAAATTAAAAATCCGTTTCATAAGAAGGAACAACACCAAAATCAATTATCAGATAATTGATTTTGTTGTTGTTCCTTCTTCTGAAACGGATTTTTAATTTATTTATAATTTGATTTTCAAATTTTAAATTATCAATCACATTACTTAATACATATATATATATATATATATATATATATATATATATATATATATATATAATGAGCATTTTATATCTTAAATATTAATAAGCCTCGAAAACGAATAATAATAGCCTCTATGATAGAACAATAATAAATATTATGACAACATAAACATAATATATATGTATTAAGCTCTCATATATATATATATATATATATATATATATATATATATATATATATATATATATATATACAGAGAGAGAGAAAGAAGGAAAGAGGGAGAGGTTATTTAAACGTAAAAATATTTAATTCTTTTTAGACGATGATGACACATCCGTCTTATTGCAGCTGATAACTGAGTTGTTACCTAACAGACATCAGCAATGAAATGTATCGTTTTCTATTTACAATGAAGTTTGTGATGCTGATTGCTTTTGCGATTGTGAGATGGAACAGTGGTTGATCAAATTAACATCTATATGTTGCAACATGTCTAGGCTTAGTGATAAGCTAGTATATGCAACAAACATGTAGAAACATTTTAGTATTTTCCATATACATATATGCATATATAGAGATAGATAGATAGATTGATTAATAGATAGATAGATAGATAGTTAGATAGATATAGTGTGAGATAGATAATAACATTCCACTTACTTATATTATTATACTTCAATTCTTAAAAAACGTTCTATACTTTAAATTAATTTCACGTACCTTACATATATTTACACTGTAATGTTACATATATTTACACTCATATTATATCAATGATTTTTCTTGATGTGGAATTTGCTATTTAAATAATGATATGATTGTAAGGTAGCTATCTCATGATATATTTTTAGCTAAATGGCGACTTCATATTTTCTTAAACTCGACAAGTTTACTTCTGGTTTCTGTATATCTATGCTAAGCTGGTGTCTTTCGGCCTTACAATGAGTTTGCTTATATATACTTTTATTTCAGTGTGTACTGAACTCTTTCAGTATACATCTGCGAAATGCATGTTGACGTTGTTAAATGGAATTTTGCAAGTAGAAGTGACACATTGGCTACGTTGGTTTGCGATGAAAGTTCCACACAGGAAGTTGAAATTGAATTGCTGTTTTGACAAGTTTAGTGGAAACATTTGTACACGCGCTTGTAATATATCGTCGCTTGTAGCACTATCTCTTCATTTAAGGGAAAAATTGTTAGGGTAATCTCTATTATTATCACAACATGAACAGTATTTTCGTGTGGAAAATAAATATATGTTACTCAATCTTTTATAACTGTTGTCAATAATCAGTCTAGCGGAGAAGTTTGCTGGCGCTGCCTGTCTGAAAGACTAGTCGGATATGTTATTTCTGTGTCTATTAATGAAGTAAAGAAAAGGTAGGCTTGCTATTCCTATCCCTGTTTGTGTAACTTGAAAAACCAACCCAGTTTTTTATGGTGGATAATACAGTAACTAAGTACATATACGTGGCCAACATTAATGTTAATTGCGATTTAAAAAAATATTGACTTTGTGTTAATGTGTCATAGCTTTAGTATTCTAATTATCTGCATTATGTCCTACTTTTATTTGATCTGATTTGATGTCGAACATACTTTTCATAAAATACAATAATATCAGCACAAGTACAGTCGAAGAATTTAAAGAAATGATACATTCTCATAATCTTTTTACACTGTAATGTATTTAGGTGAGACTTTACTAGCAACTACTTGATGTAATTTAATTTTTTTTAGCATTTATGTCACACGTTTGATGTTTTCTTTTTTTTCAATTAAAAGTCCTACGATAGAATTCTTTTATATTTCCAGTATTATACTTAAAATTCGATGAGTTTGTTTTTTATATGGGGTTCACCACTTATCAAGGCCCGAAGGTCACTCAGGGATAAGGGTTATTGCGTGTACAGTAATCAATGAGATAGTATTGTAGTGCTCATAAGTATTGGGTGGTTATAAAGAATGTCTTACTACAGGGGGCGGTTTGTCAGGAGGTTATTTAAGTTGTAGTCAGGTGGGAAACAGGCAAGCGGCAGAGTTCCACTGGCGTGCAGTTCTAAGAAAGAAGCTTTGCTCATGGAATCTACGTTTGGATTTAGGCACAGATAAACAGTGGGAACATTATTTACAGTAGTTTCAGCCAGACGGGTGTTTCTCGTGAAAGATTGGCGATAGGGAACGAGGGATTGGAGCTCAGACGAGCACTTGCCATGGAAATAACGATAAAACAAAGACAGGCACGCAACGTCTCTTCTGTGTGAGAGAGGTTGCAGGGAAGATAAAAGGGCATCCCCACTAAACCCCGAAGTCTATTTTGTACTCTGTCAAGGCAGGATAGACTGCTTTGAGCAGCTCCTGCCCAGATGTGGCAACAGTACTCCATCCTTGGACGTACTTGGTTTTTATACAGATAGAGAATTGCATCAGTAGTGAGATATCTTCTGGAGCGTTAGAAGGATCCCTCCATTTTCCTAGCATCCTTGGCAAAAGATTTGATGTACGTGTTCCAATTCAGATCAGGAGTAAAGGTCACACCCAGAAGCTTGTCAAAACATGGAAACTCCCCAAGACGATAGCCATCCATTTCAATTGATGCCAGATAGGGATCAGAGCGTTGATGATGTGAAGATAGAAGCTTGGTTTTGGATGAATTACAAGTGACCAGCTACCTCTTCACCCATTGTACCACGTGCTCCAGATCAGAGGAGATAGAATTAGAAAGAACTTTGTCATTTACATCCTTTGATGTGTTGCCATAGATGGTCGTGTAATAAGCATAGATGTCAACGAATGATTTAAGTATGTGCTTTGGTAGATCATTGATGTAGATCATGAAGAGAGTTGGGCCCAGGATGGACCCCTGGGGGGCTCCAGCATTAATACTGTGGGCCTCTGATTTCTGCCCACAAATCACTACTCTTATGAACCTATCAGAGAGAAATGATTTAATGATTGAGAAAACATTTCTAGTAATGCCGTAGCTGGAAATCTTGTGAAGTAGGTCCTTATGGCATACCTTATCGAAGACCTTCGATATGTCAAGAGCAATTGCCCTGGAAAGGAAACCTTTGTCAAGAGATTCACTAATCCTATGTGATATAACCATTAGAACATCTGCTGTAGATTTTGCAGAGCGGAAACCATATTGCATTTCACTAAGAAGGTTGTTTCTGTTGAGGTTGTTGACTACTTCTTTATTTAATATGGATTCCACCAACTTACTCATGACACACAGGGGACTTATTTGTCTTTACTGAGAAGGAGATGACTTTTCACCTGAATTCTTAAATACAGGGCATTTTGATGAGGTTTTCCAAGGTGTTGGAACGCACTTCTCATTCAGGCAAGGCTTAAACAGTTTTGTAAGTATGGGGTCAAGATCTGGTTGGAGCTTTTTCAGCACTATAACTGGAATGCCGTCAGGGCCAGTTGCTTTACTGGAATCATGGTTCTTGATTAGCTTGGCGACCTCATGCACATATATTTGCATGTTGCATAGCGTGTTATCTGTCATAGGAGGAAATACAAGGAGGTGATGTCGCATAGGGTAGAATTAGCTGCAAAGTTCTTGGCAAATAGTCTGGCCTTGTCGTATGCTGACGAGTTGACCTCAGGTCGATTGATGATAGTTGGGATAGAACGCACGCTTCTATTCAAGATCCTGTTTGTTATTTGCCAGAACTGGTGGGAGCCAAGCCGCTGATCAACTACTTTGGATTTAACAGACTGGGCATATAGCTCTCTTGCATATGTTATTACTCTTTTACAGTGGTTTCTGGCAGTCCTGAAACCAGCTTTAGTCTTAGTACATCTATTAAGTTGGTAGCTATGGAAAAAGTGATTTCTGTGCGCGATGGCAGCAACACTTTTAGGACTGGCTGTCAGGTTTTTGTTGGAATTTTTTAGATGGTACGAATCGATCTATGCCTACAATTAACCATTCGGTCAGGTCTGATACTACATCTTTTTTAAACATGGAATGCAGAGGTAGGTCAGATATGTATGTACGGAAGCTGTCCCAGTCAGCCATAGAGTATCGATATACAGTACGGTGGAGAGGTACGTTTAAAGACTTATAACATTTCATTTTTATCTTAACTGTTACGACGAAGTGGTCAGAGGACCCCAGAGGAGATAGAACAGAACATGAACACAGCTCAGGGGATGTTGTGAGGAAAAGGTCTAGAAGGCTTGCATATGGACCGGGTGTATCGGGCAGATGAGTGGGTTCGTGTATAATCTGAGCGAGGGCATAGGCAATGGCAAAATCATGACAAAACCTCCCCTCTTCATCGGTTTTATTTGAGTGGGTCAGCCATTCCACATTATGGAAATTGAAGTCACCGCAAATGTGAATGTTAGCCGAAGGAATACCAGGCAGGATGTGGTCAATTTTCTGAGATATGCTCTTAATGATAGTAACCTTACTCCTGTGGGGGGGATAGAGGGCAAACATAAATGCAGTGGTGTAGGCTAGTGCCACCCGAAAGCACATAAAAGGTAAATTAGGGTCTGCTCTGGAGATATCTCTACCACATGGAAAGCCACCTTTGATGTAGGCACATATTCCATGCCCATGGCGACCTTGGGGGTCAGATTTAGATGTTAAGTTGGAGTATCCTTTAATTATCAATTCGTCTAGAGAAGTGGTTGGCCCTATGCCAGTTTCACTTAGTAAGAATATGTCCAGTTTCGTCTCCTGAAATTGTGTTTCAAATTCTGGAAGGTTGGAACGTAGACCCCTAATGTTGGAGAAGAAGAACTGGTAGTAGGCGTCTACGTTGGAGGATGGGGTTCTAGGTTTATGTGTGTTTCTTTTTTGGAGATTTGTCATGATTGTTGATTCGATGTGTGGTCGTCTATACTGTTTCTGCGATGTTCAACTGTGCCGGCCCCTTCCTTGACAATTATCATTACATATTGATTGATTGAGATTCGTGTATAAAGAACTTCTATACGTTTTTGATATCTATTTGGCATGAATTGAGTTTAACCTATATCTACCCTCGTCTACTGTGGGGTCTGATATCTATTTTGTTTGCCTGAATTATATTCAGGCAAACATTGTGTCATTGTGTACATAAGTATATGTCCTGTTTACAATTACTCTATTAAGTAACTCTTATTTGATAGTATTCCTCGAATAACTTATCTACATTTTACAAAGAAAAAATGCAATGAATACATACTCTGTTTATGTTTAATAGGCGTTGGGATAATTGTTTACACCATAATATTTTCTGCCTGTTTAAGCAACTTCCTTCAGCTGTAAATTTTCTGTCTAAAATCTCTGAAATTTTTACACCCTATATTTTTTGGTAAACTATTAAAACTATTAAACAGAGTTCCCCTACAATCTAAAATAAAATAGAAGTATCATCAATATTCTTAAAGCAGTGTTTATGATAATTGATTAAAAATGTAATGTCTTAATTTATGTGAAAATTATATTATGATATTCATGATTTTGTAATTTCCTACTTACGAAACAAAAAGACAAAATATACCGAGCCTTCCGCTCAATTTCATCTACAATTTTCCATTTCACGTAATACTTTTATGATTAGAGGTTCGATTGTTTCTTTTCTATCGTATATAAACTTATCATAAAAGGTACGAGGACAATAAAATCAAATGGTTTCGTTTTCATTGAAAAAATAAATTAATGCTTTCTTTTTTTATTTTACAGTTTCGCAAATATTGCAGTTATTTGAATTAAAAAAAAAACTTATATTCTGTTATTTAACTGCATTTGTTTCTTTTCATATGCCCGTGAACATAGAATGCATTGCATTACACGTGTCGGAAAATGTGTGTGTTTTTATACTCACGACTTCCGTTTTATAATATATTCCAAAACATACTAGGACTTAAAACAATTGTTCTCATAATCTTCTTCCGAATGTGAACGCCCAAACCATATATAAAACTAATCTGTATTAATATAACTGGAAAGTGTAACTTTCTTGCGAATTAGTATATCATGGAAGTGACCTTATGTGCATTACTATTCTATTGATTATAATTATATCCCTTTGAATTGATGAATAGAGGGTGAGTTTAATATTAGGATGTGATTTATTTACTCGTTAATACATGAAACCACATGCAAGCTTATATTCACGTGACAATTTACTATATGCTTGAAATACTGTCCTTGCCAACGGGGCATGCTTTTGGCGCTATTAAATAAAAAAATTAAATTGAGTTCAATTATAATTAGTTTTATATATTGCATAATTTACAAAAAAAAAACATTACAGTCTGCATTCCTATAACCTTGTGCAATGTGTACAATACATAAATTCCTCGGTAAGGTAATTAAATGATAGTACGTTTATCTTAATATTTTTATCAAATTACTACTTTGGAGTGATACTTTTGCCTGAGGGTTAATATATCTTGGAGAATTCACGAACGCGACCTTGGGATTTAGTAATAAATATGTTAAAATTTCGAAAGCATGATGGAGACTTTTCAATGAAATAGCGATTTTTAGAAGTCATTATTTTGAAGCACGTGTATCAGTCTGCGAGAATGTTATAGTTATAATTTAAATCAAGTCATATTTAAGTGTACTGTAGACCTGTTTTTAGATAAGTTAAGAAATCTAGGTTCAAATAACTTCGCAGTAAAATATTATGAAAAAGACAGTAAAAACGCAATAACGTTTTAGAAAAAATGTTTACGATTATAGACTTAGTCAAACTTTATTTATTCCTACAGCGAATTTGGCGTTAGACTATATGAACTATTCCAAATAATTTTGACAAAAATTGGTTATTCCTAAAATAAACAAACGAATAAACGATTTAATATTAGATTACAACTAATGCTTAAGCATTTATTTGAAATGTAATTTTAAATCAGAAACCCGTCCAATAGTGAGAAATATTATTGTGGACGAATCGAAATTAGTCTAATTAAAATATCTAGTAAATTTCATAGGTGAAAATGTGTTTATGTTTTCAATTTTTGGATGAGAACAATTTATTCCCTGCAAAAATTAACATAAAATATTGAAAATAAGAAGACCGATAATATATATTGCTACAGAGAATTTTAATTATTTATTTCGTATGCATCAAATATATTATGCCATATGCTTCGTGTGCATCAAATATATTGTAATATTGTTTTGTATGAGCCAAATGTATTTTATTGTGTGCATTTGTTTTTACATATCTGTCCAATTAAATTATTTATATAAATTCATTGTATATTAACAGGAATACACAGAAATTATTGCGAACATCGTGAATAAAATGTTAATATAGAATAACATTGGTAGGAACCTCGAAAAATATATGTTGGCAGTCAGTCTTGTTAATAACTTAGCACTGTTTACCTCCTATCGCTCCTATCTAACTATAAATAATAAGTTATTTAAGGAAGAATTTAAGAATATTAAATTAGTATTTTCATAAGATGCATACTACTTTTTCAAACTAATATTTTAATTGAGATTTTCTATGTTGCCTTCTGATTTTTTTTGAATGAATTATTTTAATATAAAGTAAATTAATACGAAATGGCGCAAACAAAAAAAAATAACAGGTACCTTTAAAAAAAACACAACTCATAAAGTCATATGAATGACTAATCAATACAATAAACAAGGCAGATTGGCATCTTCACTTTATTATAATTAATTCTCGGTAGATGTCATAGATATATTAACCTGTATCTCGTGCCTTAATCGACAGAATATTTCATAACAAAAAATGGTTGAGTTGAGGAAAAGAATGTGCTAAAAATGCCAATTTTCTCTCTCTCTCTCACGCACACACACAAATTGTTACAACAACAATAACATCAAAAGCAGCTAACCTTACCATTGGTTTTGACAGAAAATTCCAGTAACCGTGGAAGACTCTCGTGTGAGCATAGTTTACGTCATTTAGGATTATTCGTTTCCAACTTTCAATGCGACGTTTGGATGGAATTATTGAGTTTAATTCGACACGTCAGGTGAAAAAGAACGCCGTGGAGATTAACATCGGGCAACGTATTAATGGTTCTCCTCTGTATTTTATACCCAGAGTTATAAAGTAATCGGGTGTCGTTTAAGTGCAACTGCCTTAATGTGTATCCGTGAAAGAGGTAAATATTTTGGTGTTTAGAATTTGATCCGCTGTATCTTATTGAGTTACGCAATTTAAAAAGAGGAAATAAGAATGCAGCACGTTTCCAATGATAACTATTTTATCCTGTTTATGTTTGTTGAAAAGGTTGGAATATCTATTGGACGTCTGCTATGCAAAAAAACAAAAAAAGAATGCGAATGAGTCATAGTATTACGAATATAAAAATTATTTATTAAGAAACTATTCTAGCATATAGGAAGCACATTTTTATACTTCCGGAAACACAATCTCATATACTAATTGAATACAATTAATTTTATTGTTCAATATGTGTGCAGGATTTACTTAATCAATTAAAATACGATTCATAATATGAACATAATATTGATAAAGCTGTCTTGACAATAATATAACATATCTAACTTTGTTGAAAGTCTACGTCTTTTCTGTAATAAAGGACGCAAACTTCTAGGTAATAGTTGGCCTCGTTGAGTTTAAAAAAATAGCGCCATAAAAAAGCGTCGGTATTCATCCATGAGTGACTTTACTGTGATAATAATAGTTGTTGTTTAGAAATAATTTTCAACTCGTCGGAGGGAGAGTATTTCGAAAATCTAATAAATTTTACCTTAAATTTAATGCATAAAAGCAATAAAATTGAATTTACACTTTCACACTTATCTAAGTATAGAACGGTCTATATTATGCATGAGTCACTGTTTCTTGTGTAAATATATATCGCACTTCAAGATAATGCGTATGATACAGACGTGCCCATAAACAGAACATTCAAATACGAAGGCAGCAACTAATAATATTATTTATTTTTTTGATATAGTAGATGTAGCTGGCCTGTTTTCTTGAACAACATATATGGATCTGGTAATATGTACATCGACTATAACGTAATGTGTAATATATTTTATGTACTGCACATATCACTCTAAAATCTGAAGGGTTTTACGTTGTCGATAACCACATTCTGTATGTTATAAAGAATAACACACTAAATAATTATGAAGTGTATATCATTTTCTCATCCATGCATATATTATATGCATAATTTACACAACAGTCTATGTAAATATTTTCGAAACGTTAAAATAAAACGCATCTGCAAAACAGGTATTCATTTTTCGTTATATTTTGTATATATGATTGTCGAAATGTAAGAATGCTTTCTTTTCAGAATTGCTAACGAAAACAATGAAAAATGTAAATATAACAAGATATCTAATGTGCGTAAAATGTTACTTACAAAAATATAGATACCTACCAAATTATAAGGCTCACACTTTGAACATCTATGTGACTTTGTAGAAACAGATTGTTAAGTTTTATTAATAACGCCGATGGATAAAATGCCATGTTATAATAGTTCTCACTAATTCTTAAAATGTAAACTTGGTGAATACATCCTAACTAACATAAAGAAAATACATAAAAAAAATAATTATCATGAAGATAATGACGCGACGAGATCTGCACGTAGATATGAGTTCGATTATGATTCGATAGCTAACGCATTAACGGACAGACGAGAGGCAAAATTTGGAACTCGAAGCCGGTGGAATTCAAAGTGGCGAAATATCAAAATGTATGAAATTAACCCAAACTCCGAGAAGTGACCAAGTATAGAAATGCATAAATCTATCCAAATATGGTTCACGTCTTAAGGTTTCCCTTTCAAATGAAAAGCAGGGTAAATTGCAGGAATACCTTTATAATTAGGCATATATTTTACTAGTGATCCTACCGACAATATTTTCCGGTCCTTTGGTCGAATCTGTGTTGGTAAGTTTACATTCCAAATAGTTGTTACGGTCCTTTGGTCAAATCTGTGTTTGTAAGTTTACATTCCAAATAGTTGTTACGGTCCTTTGGTCAAATTTGTATTTGTAAGTTTACATTTTCAATAGTTGTTATACATGTTGCTATAAAATATCAAGACATATGAATACTAGGGACGATCATTAGATAATGCATGCACATTCAGGTAACTAGACAATCACGTACTATTATAAGACATATACATACAGTGGCGCCAAAAAGAAAGTTCGAACTCGTAATTTTCACAAAAAAAAAACGGTACTTTAAGCTAGGATGATTTTAAATGTTTAAGCAACGTGCACCTCATTTGATGCGCCTTTTTATTCCTTAATAATTTTATCTGATTATGTATAACTTTTAATTAAAGTATCCTAGGGTTCATCTAAATATACATAAAAATTATAATCTTGACGGCAAAACGAAAGTCCGCATAAATAACTGGGGTAAAATTCAGCTTAAAATATTCACCTTTTATTCAACAACACATCTGATGACAATTGTTGCTGTTCCAGATGTGTCGACTTTTTCTTAGCGATTGTCAGGGGCTCATTAATCACCTTTCTTGCTTATCGAATCGAAAAATAAACCGCAGATTGAAATTTGAGGAGAAAACTGAATGAATGACTGTGAAAACACGAAAACATCGGTATCCAATAAAACCTCGATTTCTTCTTACAGCGAAGACAATACTAACAAGATCTGCGGCGTCCAAAGACAGATTTGTACCACTCCTCAAATCAAACAACACGAGATTAATCAATTTTCGTGAGTTGCAAGAAAGCACCGACTGGACCTCGGCAGATCCAATCAAGATAATAGGTTTTCATATTGGTCGAAAGTAAATTTTAGCGACGAAAGCAGGTTCAATATACCAGGAGTAAGGATAGGCAGTACGCTTATCGAAGACAGGACGAAGAATTTTAACTTAAGTGCCTAGTTTCAACGTTATTAGTGGCAATAGTCCAGATACTGTGGGCCTGGCTATGACCTTAAAATATATCCAGTATTGAAACCCCAGCTTGCAGGCTTTTGGGAGTGTGAAACCACCCATTAATTGCCATGGCTCCCAGGTTCAGTCTGACCCGGAGTGGTAGTACCTGTTATGGTCCCAACTATGGGTTGAATAGAATCCGACTTAAAAACATTAAATATATACTATAAGGTAAAATTAAAAGCTAAGAACAATGCGAGATTTTTTTTTTATATAGAGTAAAATTAAATGAAAACAAAAGAAATAATTTTTTTTTGTTGTTGTTCATTTTTTTCTTTTTCACACAAATTTTAACTCTAAACAACAGTAATGTTTTCCTTTTGTATTCAATGGTGTTATAAATCTCAATATATTTCAGACCTATTAGTCCTTTTTCAAGAGAAGACAGCGGAAAGTGTTCAAAATGGAAAAGCAGCTACAGAGTTTGCCACGTGATACCGCAAATATAGAACAAAAAATGACGTTAGGAAAACGTTAAAATAAATCAGTTGGTGTTTAAATACTTGTTGCGTTTGTGCATCAAGGGAGATGACTATTCAAGCAAGGGTTGAAGTGAGGCAACTCTGTGAGATTTTATTAATCTTTTAATTGTTTTAAAGCAATATTTTTTTTATTATTATTTTAATTATTGTTTTTCTTATGTTTTAAACTTATATTATAAAAGCGGAGCTCAAGTCCAGTCTATTGTTTTATGTGGGAGTATTTTTTGAAATAATTAAAGATTCGAGAATACGAAGTTGACCTACGTTTCTTGAAGAAGCAAGAATGTTGATGTGAAAATCCGGTTCTGAATTCATGCAAGTTCGAATATGTTTATAGAACGACGAAGCAGTAGTGTTTAAATGCTCTTTAATGCGGTGGTGAAGCAATCTGGTCGTGCTTCCAATGTAAGATGCACTGCATTTAGCGCATTGTAGGTCGTAAACAACGCGGTTCTTAAAGGATAAACCTGTGTGTGATATTGGGCAATTAGAGAGTGAAATAGGGGAAGGTGTATGCGATGGATGTTTTCGGTTGAGCTGTTGTCTTAAAGTAGATCCAGTGTGGATGAGTTGAATGTTGAGTCCCTCGCTGCGGATGGCTTTTCGGATTGAAGATGAGATTTTGTCACTGAGGAAGGGTAGTTTTAGAAAACAATTGTTAGAGAAGGGTCGGGTGCTGCGTTTTTCCTTTTTAAGAGAGGATAAGATCGTATTAGGGTAGCCGTTTAGTGAGAGGGTCTGTAGGAAATTGTTAATGTGTGTATGTTTGTCGGAGATGTTAGTGCATTTGTCTTGTATGCGTGAGATTTCGGCATGTGCGTGGTTTAGTTTGTCCTTGAGAGGTAGTGCAGATTTGAAATGTATGAAGAGGAGTTTGCTGGCGGGTTTTCTGTAAAATTCAGTGCATATGGCACCATTTTTGTTATTTGTATTTTAAAATCAAGTAGAGAAAGAGATTCAGAAGAGTCTGGATGTTCTATAGTAAATTTTAAGTTTGGGTCGGCGTTATTGAATTTGTGGAAAATGTTTATAAACTGATTTATTTTAACGTTCTCCTAACGTCATTTTTGTGCGATATTTGCGGTATCACGTGGCAAACTCTGTAGCTGCTTTTCCATTTTGAACACTTTCCGCTGTCTTCTCTTGAAAAAGGACTAATAGGTCTGAAATCTATTGAGATTTATAACACCATTGAATACAACAGGAAAAAAATTACTGTTGTTTAGAGTTAAAATTTGTGTGAAAAAGAAAAAAACAAACAACAATCAAAGAAATGTATTTCTTTTGTTTTCATTTAATTTTACTCTATATAAAAAAAATCTCGCATTGTTCTTGGCTTTTAATTTTACCTTATAATTTTCTTCAACAATGCTTCAAGCAAACTACTATCTAAATGTATACTATTCAAAAAATCATTCACAATCTTTGAATGCGGCATACAATAACCTGAAAAAAGTTGGTATGCCGAAAAACAAAACCAACCATTCAACCAACCAGAGATTGTAGTTCATCAAGTATATTATTATGGTGATTAAGCATTTACAAACCTATATTACTTGAAGAACCCACACATATATATATGTATATATATATATATAAACAAAACAAGTATACACTATAATATTATATATATATATATATATATATATATATATATATATATATATATATCATTTTTGAATTGCAACTTCAAGGTAAGTTTTTCTTCAATACTTGTATTTTAATTATTTTTTTTTTACTCATTTGAACTCTTATGATTTATAATAAATATAAATTTTTATAGACATTTACAAACCTATTTTTTCTGCATGGTAATGCTCCCATTAACACGTTTGCCACACATATTACTTGAAGAACACACATATATATATATGTATATATATATATATATATATATATATATATATATATATATATATATAAACAAAACAAGTATACACTATAATATTATATATATATATATATATATATATATATATATATATATATATATATATATATATATATCATTTTTGAATTGCAACTTCAAGGTAAGTTTTTCTTCAATACTTGTATTTTAATTATTATTTTTTTACTCATTTGAACTCTTATGATTTATAATAAATATAAATTTTTATAGACTTAAAATACTTTGTTCAAATTTCGAAAATATAAATATGGGGGGGGCACTCACTAAAACATATTTCCCCCTGTACATTTTAGGGAAACTGCATTTTCTATGTAATTCCATTCTAAAATGGATAAGTATCGAAGAGTTCACAAAAATCTGAACCTTAGTCGATTTTTGCACGATTTATTTAACACTGGTATGTTTTCACGCTCGGAATGCTTAGCACATGGGAATGTTATTTTAAAGTGCCAATTATGTAAACATGATTTCATTTTTTTTGTACGATGAAATCCTTTTTAAAAAAGTATTACTATATTTATGCCCTTCTTTTAAATGGTACAAAAGTTATATTGATAATATTAATTTATAATAAATATACATCGTTTTACATATAGGGGATTAATTCTGTGGTGACTTTGGACGTGCCTATTAATAAATAAATAAATTTACCTTCAGATAAAAAAAGTTTTCCTAATTGATTGTATTAAAATTAAATAGGTAAACTTTACGGAGATTGTATTTTGAATCAATTATAAATTGGATGCAGCGTAAAATTTGGACAACGCGTCCATTTTTTAATACATATCGATTGAAAACACATTTTATAATCGTTCTTGAGGGGATTTTTGCTTTTAAGAGAGACTACACCCCCATGATTAAAAAAATATATATATTTACCTTTTTACTGTTGTTTTTTAAATATACACAATCGAGTTTCAAAGTGTTTATGTTCTTCCTAGCTTTGTAAGGTTTTAATGGTTCAACTTATTTAAAACATTTATTTAGTTTAAAAAAAAGTAGTATCGTGTGTTACTTTAGAACCACAAAAGTGAGCGATATGAGAGTCTCAGAAATCTCGATAATGGCTCAAAAATAGAAATTTAAATAAAATACTGAAGTAGATATCGTTTTAGATATAATCTCATCCTCCAAAAGAAAATAAATTTGTATAGCTTTTAAAGTAATATCTAAGATCAGTGTTCGACAAAAATCAAAATATTAGAGTGGATACGGTTTATTATGTAACGAAACTGAACAGTATGGAGTCACGAGGTCAAGACACTGAAAATAAATCAATATATTTATTTAAACAACACTTTATTTTTAACACATCTTATGTTATTCTGAGCAAGTTTTATTAATAAATATCATTTTATTTTTGTTGTTATAAATGTTATTGAAAAATATAATTTTGAAACGTTGTGTCTTTTCTTAGGAAAAGGTTTCTGCCTCAACAAAATAATAATCAACAAAATGTTTACCCGAAAATTATTTTTCCGAAAACTATTAACATTAAACTTTGCAGAAGATGTACTACAATAGAAAACGTATTTTATTTACACTCAATCAGATGTGCCTTATGCACTATAGAAAATTTAATTGACATTTTGTTGCACTTTTTGAGATTTTAGATATTTATAAATGTTCTCATTATATAAACGATTATCATATTGAATAAAACCTTTTGTCTATGGAAATAAAATGAATTGCTTATAAAACATTAGAAGAAAAAATAAATCGCGAGTACAATCTAAACTCCTTAAATTATTAATAAATGTCCTCGTTATAAAAATATGCTGTATTAGATTTATTTTTATTTGCAAAAGAATAAACCAACATTACAAAACTACATGCCAGCGAATTATCAATACATTGCCATAAAAATGAGTATAGTTTTATTTAAATAATTATATTGAGAAAAAATGTCATATTTCATTAAAATTTAATAGTATACATAAATTATGTCGAATGTACATGAATAAATTTTTATAATGAAAAAATGTTTTAATGATTGGCTGAGTGTGGAGTTTATAGTTTCTTTCTATTGCCAAATAAAATGAATTCGATCATCCTTTTTGATATTAATAACATGTATTGATAATTTATTAATTTAAAATTTGTTACTTTACGTTTTTTTTTCAATTAAAATCAAATAAATCTCAGATCCATTTACGAAATACTCATTTGTTACGAAATATATTTACAAAATTTACAAAATGTATTGATACCATTGCATAATTTCTCGTTTTTTTCCTAATATTTTATATGCAATTACTTTTATTACTCCTGTAAAAAAAATTATAATCAACATAAAAATCGTTTTCTTATAATGAGAAAATTTATAAACATTTACAATCTTTAAAATTACAACAAACTGATAATTACATATTTATTAGTGGAAAGGGCACATCTGATTGAGTTTATATAAACATCTTTTTAATTATTGTATCTTTCTTTTTAATGTTTAATATTAATAGTTTTGAGTCACATAATTTTCCGGGTAAACAATCTGTTAAGTATTTCTTTCTGTTGAAGTTTCAAGAAAATAAGTATATCATGATTGTATGTTACAAAGTGCTGATCCGAATTTAGCATTATTTATTACATATTAGAATACATAAATAGTTTTCTGTTTAAACGAGCACTGCCTTAGATAAAAAAATACAAAACTTGTTCATGTTTAATGATATATATGTAATGTGGTCTATGATACTACTGATAATTATCAGCATGGGTTGCGATTATATATGTGATACAACTTATTACATAGTCATTCTGAATATGAGAAATATTACTATGCATATTGAAAAATTCGGCCGCGTCCATATTATGCTTATATTTATATCAATGCAAATTGAATGATATAATGTGCAGTACATGATCAAAATAAGCTATTCTTTTCTGATATCCCTAATGTTATAAACATTATATTTGTAAATGCATTCAATATTATTAGTCTTAAAATACAATTTAAATAATATTGTTATATATTATATCTGGTTGTTATCAACGAGACATCCATTCCCAGTTTTCTCTTGTAAAACATCGGCAACGGAAAGTTTTTAAAAAGATGAATGGTGAGGTCATTGAATGTAACTTTCATCAAACCAAACGAAAATATAACGGTCAAACAACCTGATAGGTCCTGACCTGTCATGAATGCTCCAGCCTCTGCCCCATCTACGAAATGTTGCACCCCTGCCTGTTTTACAAACACTTAAATGGTGAATGCCCTGACGAACTACAAGGACTTGTACCCCTCGACGTGAATACCTCCGACAAACCCGACAATCAGCTTAATCTCAGCCCTTCACAGAGGGATCTGAAGGCGTAAGAAAGCCTTATACTCTAATAGTTTCTTCCCCAGAACTGCTAGATTTTGGAACTCCCACCCGGGATTCTGCTTCTCCAACTGTATTTAGAGGCAGATGTTCAAGAGTAATGTAGACAGAAGTTTTGCTACTAATCCTCCTTCATAATACTCCTGCAATGTTGTCCCCAATTGTAGCCCTCTACTTTAAAGTGGCATTGTTCCTTGTTTTATTGAAAAAAAAAAACAATTGTAGCCAAAATCATTTACGTAAACGTGTAGCAACCAGTGAAGGTTTTCGTTTACGAACGGTGTATTTCTGTTGGAATTTTTCATTCCATTTCTCGTTTGAGGAACTCGCATAGAGATATCAGATCTAATGCAACACGCCCTGGGAGAAGTAACCTCAATGATGTAAATACCGAAGCAAATATTTATTACCCTTATATACCCTACATATATTACCTTTCTATTACATCATCTAGTCATGAAATGACTGCATTCCTTTTCATTATGTGTGAATAAAAGCATATTGTCATAGAATTCGAAATACAAAAGATGGCTACTGTTAAACTTGAATGGTTGAACGACAGCGCAAATGACAAGCTATTTTCATAGATTTACATAGTGCATTATCTCAATCGGTATATATATATATATAGATATATATATATATATGTGTGTATATATATATATGTATATGTATATACATGTGTATATATACATGTGTGTATATATGTGTGTATATGTGCATGTGTGTATATGTATGTGTATATATATATGTGTATATATGTGTATATATGTGTATAAATATATGTGTGTATATATAAATATATATATATGTGTATATAAATGTGTAGTATATGTATATATATATATGTGTGCATATATACGTATTTATATATATATAAATATATATATATAAATATATATGTATATATATGTATGCATGTATATATATATGTATATATAAAAATATATATGTATATATATAAATATATATGTATATATGTATATATATGTATATGTATATATATATGCATATCTATGTATATATGTATATATATGTATGTATATATATGGATATATATGGATATATATATGTATATATATGTGTATATATATGTATATATATGTATATATATGTATATATATATTATATATTATATATATGCACGTTTATATATATATATATATATATATATATATATATATATATATATATATATATGCACGTTTCATTAAATAGCACGGGCAAGTCTTGCTTATTTTTCTTGTAATCCTCCTGTTCTCTTTGTCGGACCATTTTCCGAACCTTTGTCATAAAAGAAAATCCCCGTAATCGAGAACGTTTTCAACCTCCATTGGTCATCCTCAGGCGAGTATTAAAAAAAAATGAAACTGTAAAATGAAAAGTGATTTTAAGCGATTTTAATCGTCTTTTATTCGCCTTTTAATCGTATGTTCATTTCATTTAGCTATTTTCATTTTTCAATTTCATTTTTTATTGGTTATTTTTTACTACTCGCCCGAGGTTGACCAATGAAGGTCGAAAACGTTCGCGATTACGGGAAATTTCTTTTTTCACCAGAAAAAATGCTCAGAAAATGGTCAAAGAGAAAAGGAGGATTATAAGAAAAATAAGCAAGAGTACACTGTTCTATATAATTAAACGTGCAGAAAAGAAAAAATGCTGCCTTAATATACTAATACACACACACATATATATATATATATATATTTATATATACTAATATATATACTAATACATATATACACATATGTTTGACATTAAGAGGAAATTATATATATATATATATATATATATATATATATATACATATATATATAAATACCTATTCACATACACCTTTCTCAATAATGAATGTAGAAATGGATAAAAAAAATATAAGAATTTCAATAAATGGAGGCATATTCAATAGATTGCGCCGTGCCCATATGGTTAGGTCGTCAGTATTGCTCACTTCATGAGTGCGACGACCTGGGTTCGCGCCTAAGTCTGAGCACGTCACTGATGAGATGCAGTACATCGAAAGCCACTTGGGGGTCTGGCGTTGTCCGTTGTCGATGCAATTGATCGATTCTATCAAATTCTGGGTTCTATCTTTATCGGGACAGGTGTATGTGAACGAGTATATATATATATATATATATATATATATATATATATATATATATATATATATCTTATTAATAATAATCAAAAAATTACTAACGCTTTATATATATATATATACATATATATATATATATATATATATATATATATATATATATATATATATAAAGCGTTAGTAATTTTTTGATTATTATTAATAAGATTTTAATCTGGAGTGTAATTTTAACAAATTGTCTATCGAGTAGGCAACTACAACAGGAAATTGCACGAATATTAATACGGAAACCTTAAGTGTATCCACAAGTACACCATAGTCTTTTTGCAATCAGGTATAATTATACGCGTGAACATAAAGTTAGAGTAAAAAATATTTTCACAGCGACATTCGGAAACAGACAAGCCCAGCTAAATTTTGAAAATCTTCCCAAACATAAATATTCGTTTTTGGGGACCATTTAAAAGATAATTATTGAAGTCCTAAAATATTGAATAAAATGAAAAATACAACTATAAATATTTGGAAATTGTACTCTGAGAATCGTCTCTATTGAAGACTGAAAATTTACCTCTACAAGAGTGAAACAATTATTATACCGCACTGCCTGAGGAATTCCTTCAAAAAATGTTTCTGGTCGAAAATTTTGCTGCCAAGGGGTTATATTTTAAAACATTTTTACTTTGGTGGTCTCTACGAAACAATTCAGCCAATTTGGGGCGTAAACATTTGACATTTTTACATAAACAGAATTCAGACATGCAGCAAACGTTTTAGTCATTTTCTGGGCGAAAATATGGTTGCCAAGGAGTCCAAGTTGAAAGAGTTTACCTGTGTAGACTCTATCAAACTCCTACGCCAATGTTCGGTCTTAACATTTGAATTTTTAGATGGTGGTTTCCTGGACAAGAGTTTACCTTTTTAATCCATATATATATATATATATATATATATATATATATATATATATATATATATATATATATACATATTATCATAAAGTTATGAACAATATATATGGCACCAGAAAAGACGGTCTGAACTGCGAGCCTTCAATAAAAAAGATCAAATCGCCGCAACTTAGACTAAATATTTATCCGACGTGACTTTTTATAGAGCGTTCCTCGTCAACCGAGATATTATCTGACGTGATAATGTAAACAAATACAGATAAAATTCGATGAACGGTATTTTACGTGATCATCTTGAGGGAGCGAATTGCTCCCCATTGAAGAGGTTGCCCCCTCCCTTAGGAAAACCGGCTAAATATGCTAACATTGTCTTATTGAATCCTAGTCACAGCACCACTTGTGGCCGGACTCCAGTGCTCAGGTCAAGCAATTGACCTATGGTTGTGTGGACTGCCAAACCGAACCTGTGTCCTTACTATAAATTCCAATACCCGCTCGAAACATACAGATGTGCGGAGAAATCCCGAGAGAAAGAGAGTTCCTTACATCTGACCCTCCTCTGCGCCTCTGCAGTATCCTGATTAGTAATCCAGTGACGAAAAGAGAGATGCACACTTAAAATGTATTAATAACTGATCGTTGTATATATGTAAAGAAGATCTGTAATTTCGGTGAACTTAATTTTTAGTAGATAGAAACCCCCGATTGTCTGTCTTTCTTTGTAGCACATGCAGGCTTCGCCATTTGCTTTCAGCAGAATTCTAAACAGAGGTGTTGAGTATTAATGTGAAGTTCTCCCAGACGGCCGAACATCACGAGCCAGAGTTTCCCACGGAAGTCAAAGGTCAGTTGCTTTATCTGAGCACGGGAATCCGGCCACATTTTATCATTATTATTGTTTATATTTTCTTAGTCGACAGGGAAATTATTCCACGGCATATATAATCTATTTTTGCTTTTTTCTATCTATCTACAATAATATAAGTGCAACATTGCCTATGTGTATGAGTTCGGTACTTATGGACTCCGAAACGGCTGTACAGATTTTCTTTAAAGTTAAGAACTTTTGTGTATTAGTCTGGGAATGGTCTTAGTTTAGCTTTCTCTCAGAAGTCCCCCGGGAATTACAGATAATCGAAACCGTTATTTTAATTTATCTACTATCGGTAAAACTATTTTTATTTCGTTGCTTAGCAAGTATGATAGAATAACAGCCCGTAAAAATTCTACTGTGATAAGTTGATAGATTTTTGATTTTTTTCCATGACGTAGTCTGTAATTTAAACTTTCCACGTAACTAACAGTATTTATATAAAGAAAATGTGATCCCTACGAATTACAAAAACTTAAATACGCAGTAGAGAGTAGAGATTTATATATATATATATATATATATATATATATATATATATATATATATACATATATATATATATGTGTGTGTGTGTGTGTGTGTGCGTGTGTATGTATGTATTATACATATTCGTGAATTGGTACATACAACCCAAGTATTTTATTTAAACAAACACACAAACACACATACACGTGTGGGTGTGGTTGCATGTGTGTATTTGTGCGTTTATACCAACAGCCATGTGGGTGTGCGTGTGTTTAATGATAATCTTTAGAATTTGGATGTATAAACTGGCTTTCGATTATAAATAGAATGAATTATAACGTATAAATAATAGCATATTGGATACATTGTTAAGATTAAATAAGTATAGCGTTTTACAACTAGATGGCCATAGATACGAATATGAATATATGCATGAATAAAAACATTATATTATCGCAATATAACCTTGTCGATAAAGGATTTCATCAAATAGTGCTTAAATTCAAATAATTTAAAATCATACTTAACACTTTTCAATAATGTGCTAAAATACAAAATTATGAAATAAGGTGAAATATTTAAGATACGTGCGTCAACATTGAATTTAGTCATGTGTTGATATTTATATGATAATTAAACACTGAATAAGATATGACTACAGCCAATCATATTTTTGTCGTGATGCACAATACTTTTTCACGATATAATATAATGAAATATATGAAACACACTGCATTCCTTACAGATTTATACGTTACTATCATCTGCTGTTAAAAATCCGTAATAAGTGTGATATAATTACGATTAAATAAGCAGATACACTTAGAGACAATTTGAAAAACATATAATCTCATGTAAACACTGAAAAGTATATTAAGGACTCTAAACGTTATTCTAACATATAACTCGAGGTTATTTCATGGCAATTCAACATCTCATCTTAGACATTTTTCGTTATGAAATATTCGTGGCTGAGTTAACATACTAGACAAACACATCTAAAGAAGAAAAATGGTTCTCCCTAAATACTACACCTTTATAATATATATTAATAGCTCTCTATCTTTATCTCTGTCTCTGCCTATCTGTCTGTCTGCCTCTCTCTCTCTCTCTATATATATATATATATATATATATATATATAGAGAGAGAGAGAGAGAGAGAGACAGGAGAGAAAGGGCGATAGAGAGAAATGGTGAAGAGGGTTTATGGTATGTGGGATGTTTTTGAATTTTGAAACGAACATACTGAAAGTATTGTTATATCAGATACAACAGTATATATATATATGTATATATATGTATATATATATATATATATATATATATATATATATATATATATGTATGTATTTCCATCTTCTCGAAAAGACATTCTACCCCCCCCCACGCCATAAACGTAATGTTATTTACAATTTTGAATGTGGTTGTGGTCCCAACTACTGGGGTCGAACGACATTAACGTTAGATGGAAGAATTCAACAACATGTACCCAGTAAAATTAGGAATGGAACCTACCGGGAAACTGATGTCGTTACTAACACATACGGGTCCTCAATTACTGATCATTTACTTAAAAACCCGTCTTGTGCAGCAAACTTTAGCACGGAATCTTTTACTATTATTAGTCGTGCTCATTCTTCATACCATCTCAAGATCTCGGAGGCCATTCACGTTCGACTCAGAAAACCTTCTCTTTGCAAGCAAAGGGAATGCCTCCTGGGTTTGAACGTGATTAATCTCTAGGGTATTCGTCCATAACGCTATTTTATTTTAATCGTTTTCCCACTTTTTTCTCCCCGTAAATTAAATAAAACGTCATTTTAATCGATATCATTCTTTATTTTAAAAATTCCCTGGATACAGTTTTGAAAAGCGAGGGTCGAAACCGGCCAGCTGGCTCCCCAGTCCTTTTTCTTTCCTCTCCTGTTCCCCCTTCATTCCCACCTTTTTGGAGAGAATATATATATATTTATATATATATATACACATTTACTTTTAATCATGAATCATAAAAGTCCTCCCTTCCTAATTGCAATATTTAAATTTTGTATCTCTAAACACATCATGAAATATATAATATATATATATATATATACATATATACATATATATATATATATATATATATATATATATATATACTGTTTAATCTTATACAACTATACTTTCAGTTTGTTCGTTTCAACATTTCAAATATATATGCATATATATATATATACATATATATACATGCGTGTGTGTCTGTATGTATATATATATATATATATATATATATATATATATATATATATACACATACGTTCATATATATGGCTGTTTTTCTTTGTTCTGTAGTGAGTGGATGTTTGTGAATGTGTCCAGATATGTTAGTGTAATTGCACATGTGTTATCTGTCGAAACATATATGTTTCTAATGCTGTTAATTGAGGAAGATTCTGAACTCGAAATGTAAAAAAACATAAGTTTTGGAATCCAATCGATTATTCCGGGGATTCCTTTGAAGTAGATATAATGAGTAAAAATCACAGTTTTCATGATTTTAAATTGCTCAGAGAAAGTATAAATACGAATTAATAGCTGTGTATAATGTATTAAACTTTGGATTCAAACTTTCCATGTTTAAATAATTGAGGTATTTTATATTTTTTATCTGTAGACCAATGCATCGGAGATAACGATGGTGTATAACTATATATATATATATATATATATATATATATATATATATATATATATATATATATATATGTATATATATATGTATATATCTTTGTATATCTATACGTATTTATGCATTTTATGTATGTATATATACATATATATTTATATAGATATATATATAGTTGCATATACTTATATATGTATATCCATATATATATATATATTTATATATTTGTATGTATATTTATTTATATATATATATGTATATATATATCCATATATATATAACTTTATATGTATATATATACATACATACATATATATATATATATATATATATATATTGGTTATCTGATTGCTTGTTTGTTAGTTGGTTGGTTGTTTTACGTCATATCAACCCCTTTCAAGTTATTTCATGCCGAATCCAAAGATTTTACAGAAAAATTGTTTAATAGAATAGATTTTTGGTTTTCAAGTCGGTTTCTATTTAACCCTTAGTTGTAACCCTAACAGGTACTGCCATTCCGGGTCAGACTGGACCTGGGAACAATGTCAATTAAAGGGTGGCTCCGAACTTCCCATTGCCCGCACGCCAACGACTCACCACTGGATATAGTTTTAGGACCATATCCAGAATCTGGTAAGCTGAGCAACAATCCTAAGAACGTATTTGTTTAATAGTTCATGCGCATAATAGATGGCCCTGTCTCAATATAAAACTGTGTAATGTTTTTTGGTTGGCAACTAGACGTTCAAATCGTTAAATTTACACAATACCTTCCCATGGAGTTAAAATTACCGCGGAAATACAATCGAATATAGATTCTGTCTATGAAATATTGCTTAATAAGCTATGTCAATATATATATATATATATATATATATATATATATATATATATATATATATATATATATGTGTGTGTGTGTGTGTGTGTGTGTGCGTGTGTGTGTGTGTCCATATATTCTTGTATGGTTCTCAACGGGTTAAAATAGATTTATTTGAAGTAAAATTGCGTTAAAATAACTTAAACGAAATATGGAAATTTAGGTACGCATGCAAAACCGGAAGTGTTAAAGCGGATGTTGGGCTCCAACGCCCATTACAAGGTCATTTAAGTTTTGTAATGATATATATATATATATATATATATATATATATATATATATATATATATATATATATATATATATATTTATTACATGGGGGCCGGCGTTGCCCGGGTGGTTGGGGGTGTGTGTTGAGAAAAAATAGTGGAAGTATTAAAGCAGGTTCGAACCCGTACCGCGAAGGAGCAAAAGAACGAGAACAAACGTGACGTCTTTGCTGTTACGATCACTGCCAAACCTGAAGTAACGTAGATTTAAATTAAGGCTTTGCAATAGAAAAGAGGGCATGACTTTCGATACTATTGGCAAAAAAAGCGACCCTTCCCTGTAGAAAAGTGCCCAATTGAGGGTGGACTACTGATTTTTTTTAGCCAATTTTTCGGTATTTTTTGTATTAAGATTAGGCCTTCAAAACGATACTCATCTTATAAAAATCTGTCGCCTCTGCGAAAGGTGTAGGCAGCCATGCAAACATACATACTTAAATTTATATATAACTCCAAATTTTCGACTCAAACCGATTAAAAAGTCTGCCCTATCTCTGAATACCCTTTATGCAATATTTCAAACTTTTAGACCAGAAATTTTCTTAAGTAATTTGATAGATGCAGCAGAGGTCAATTTTTTTTCAACTTTGACCGCTATTATGGCCCCTTACACTAGAGATTTTTTTTTTTTAGCAAAGCAAGTTATTAAGTTAGATCAATGTCCAAGAAACCTATATCTATAATTTCAAGTGTTCCGACACAAAATTGTCGGAGGAGTTTGGTAGAGTTCTCATATGTCAAATTGTAAAAATCTGACAACTTAATCGCACAATTTCTGGCCGAAAACTGTTTTCAAAGATTAGCTCGAATTTTACAACCCTCTATATCAAATTTCGAATCTGTACACTGAAAATTGGCAGAGTTTTTGTATAGGGAAAGATACACAGATATACAAACATTTTCACTTTTATAGATATACTAGCATGGGTCCACGGCGTTGCCCAGGTGTTTGGAGGTTTATGCTGAGCAAAAAAAAAAAAAAACGTCAATTTTTAAAAATTTGACCCCTATTATGACCCCTTAAAATTAACTGTTTTGGGCTCAATTCTATAACTTTGACCACTAAACAACAAAATTTTTGGCCGAAAACCAATCCCATACATTTTCCCAAATCTCAATATCCTGTATATCAAATTTTGAATCAGTAGACTGAAAATTAACTGCGAAGGAAAATGTACACAGACACACAGACAGACAGACACCCATACAGACAGACACACAGACACACCCCCACGTTCACTATTATAGATATACTAGCATGGACTTCCGGCGTTGCCCGGGTGTTTGGATGTGTATGTTGAGCAAAAAAAATAGTAGTAGGAAAACAGGCTCAAACCCGTACCGCAAAGGAGGAAAAGAACGAGGTAAAAGCAAACGTTTATGTTGTTACGACCACCGCCAAACCGGAAGCGACATTTTTTAAAAATTAAGGCTAGACAATCTAAAGGAGAGGATTACTTTAAAAAATATCGGCGAAAAAAGTGACCGTCCTGTAGAAAAGTGCCTAGTTGAAGGGGAAGATAATAATGTTTTAAGCCAATTTTTCGATATTTCTCATATGAAAGGTCGAACTTTAAAACAATACTGATCTTGGTAATATCCGTCGCCTCTATTGAAAGTTTAAGGCACAGATGCAAACATACATACATACATGCATACATTTATATATTGGTAACTGAAAATATTCGACCCAAACTGATGAAAAATCTAGCCCTATCTCTGGATACCCTTTATATCAAATTTCAAATAATTAGACCAGAAATTGTCTGAGTAATTTGGAAGCGACCGCAGAGGTCAAATGTTTTTTTAACTTTGACCCCTATTATGACCCCGTAAAATTTATTGTTTTGGGCTCAAATAAAGTTATTAAGTTAGATCAATGTCCAAAAAAACCTATATCTAAAATTTCAAGTCCGTAGACCCAAAATTGTGGGAGGAGTTTTGTAGAGTTTTCAAAGGTCAAATCGTTGAACTTTGACCCCCTCATCGGCAGATTTCTGGCCGAAAACCAATCACATCGATTTTCCCAAATCTCAGTAAACTGTATATCAAATTTCGAGTCTGTAGAGTAAACATTGACATATTTATTGCGTAGGGAAATGTACACAGATACACAGATACACAGACGCGTTCACTTTTATATATATATATATATATATATATATATATATATTTATAAGATAAAATTAAAAGCCAAGAACAATGCGAGATTTTTTTATATAGAGTAAAATTAAATGAAA
>NC_136485.1:146676558-146716558 GCF_053919585.1 Euprymna scolopes
AGTAAAATAATTAATTTAAGTTAAACAAAACAAAAAAAATTTTTTTTAAATATTTATACGAAAAAAGCCATTTCAAAATTTTTGATAAATAAATTAACAATTTTTTTTTAGCGAGCCGAATAATGCATGACCATTATTAAACAGGGCATGCTTTGAATAATCGATACCAAAAAAAAAAATTCGATAAATATTGTGCCCTTTGTGTTAAAAATAGCATCATTTTTATCGATCTCGTTTGAAAACGTTTGCCGCCTTTCGACTACGGTGGACCAAACGCGCTGAAATAATTTTTTTTTATTCTGCTTTAAATTGCCCCCCCCCATTTTGGGGAGCCTGGCCCCCACACACATACACATTAAAAACCAAACTCATACAAATGGTCACCCATCTGGTACTGGCCAGCCTCAGCTTAATAATACATTGAAATTTTCGTCACTGAAAAATAAGTTTTTTTGGCCTGTTTGGTCTTCCATAGTTTTCTTCCCATCAAAAGAAAACGTAAACAGAGTCGATCTGAACTCTACGACGATGCGAAATATCTGGTTACCTATATGAATAAGTGGAATTATTTGAAATTCAGGTACTTATATTATAATATTTTTGCATATTCTCTTAGAAAATCATCCTAAATCTTAGTTAGACAATAAATAAATTAATTAATTATTTCAAAAACCCTTTTTTTTTAATATTTAAGTACGTTTTTTGTGCAAGACAAAAAATGTCAATTGTTAACTTTTTGGGAAAATTTAACATTTAAAATTGAATTAAAAATAGTAGAAAAAGTTTTACATTATTCTATTTTCTATATGATAAAATTCAGGGTTTTATCTTTCTGGAAAAATAAAAGTTACGCAGAAATAATGGATTTTAATAAATGTAATTTCGTTTTAAAAAACAACAACAACTTGATTTTGCGGCCATTTTTGGCGGTGCCTAGTTTAAAGCAAACTTTGTTCAAACAGTTTTATTTGAGTGAAATTCAAATGTACTTCTACTTCGACGAAGAAATCATATTTGCTTAATCTACGATGTTTTTAATCACTTGTAAATTTTCATTAAATTATCGTAATATTCGAGTTTTATATTCTAAAAATAATAGACATTTTAAAAATATACTCTCACACATGCATTATTTTATCTTATAAAAATATATTTACAGTTTACAAAAGAAACACATTAACAGACTACAGACAAAGTAATCCCCCACAAAAAACAGTTAAATTGCTAAGTCTTTAAAAATCTTTGCAGTTAACTTTTATCATTGAGTACATAAGGAAAACAGTAGATTCCTTTGTTTTATTAACATATATATATATATATATATATATATATATATATATATATATATATATATATATATATATATATATGTGTGTGTGTGTGTGTGTACGTGTGTATGTATATATAATATTACAAACGTTTTACAAATTATATAAAAATTATTTTAATACATACATATATATATATATACTATTTTAATACACACACATGCACACACACACACACACATATATATATATATATATATATATATATATATATATATATATATATATATATATATATATATGTGCGTGTGTGTGTGTGTGTGTGTGTACGGCAGCCGAATGATTAGGTATTTGGTTATGAACCAAGCAGACATTAATTCTGTTGCCGGGTTCGAATTTATCGACTGGTGTTAATTGTGACACCCTACACTGATGATTCCTGAAATGATGAAACACTAGTGCATGTAGGTATTTCATTATTATTACCGCAAATTATTATGTCAGCCCCTTTAATAAAATCGCCTGCTGTCTATCTAGGAATGGTGCACACTCTGTTCCATATCTAGGAAGGGTACACACTACTTTTAAATGTCAAGCTCAAATGTCAAGGTAACTAAGCTAGTATATATATATATATATATATATATATATATATATATATATATATATGTCTATCTATATATCTATTTACCTATGTATCTCTCTCTTTCTCTCTCTCTCTAGGTATATATTTATATATATATATATATACATATATATATATATATATATATATATATATATATATATATATATATATATACGTGTACAATGAAATTTAGATTCATAAAAAAAAAGAATGGCTATGTTTTATGCATTTACGTAAACTGAATATACTAAATATATATTGGTTGAGTCAGCTATATAGTTTTACTATTTTCGATGCAAGTTATGTGCGTATATGTATTACTAATCACACTCACTCACGCACACACATTTATATGTGCGGGTGTATTTCCCTCATAGTTTTCATATAGGATGTTCCTATTAGTAGGTCACCTGGCGTGTCAGTGATGCTATATTTTAAGTATCCTCTCAGGCGTGTGTTCGATTTTAAGACGTTCATGATGTTTTTTTTTGTTTTTTTTTTATACGGATAAGAGAGAGTGCGAAGAAATTTGAAATTAATTCGTTTGTTTCACAAACATAAGGTAGTATATTGATTTTGTGTTGGCATTCAATATTATTAACAGTTTGTGCTATTTTCTTGCCCTTAAATATTCATCTTTCATTTATATATAGTCTTTCTTTGTTTCAGTTATTTTTCTTTGATTCTGGTTTTTTTTACACAATGATCACCACTTATCAAGGCCCGGCAACCACTCAGGGATAAGGGTTATTGCAAGTACATTACGTTAGTGTGGAGATTTGATGAAGTGTTTACTTAAGGGGGCGGTTCATTAGGAATTTGTTAACGTTGGACTTGAAGACAACCAAGTTTTAGTCCGGTGGGAAGCAGCCAGACGGAACAGAGATCCACAGGGTTGCAGTTCTAAGAAAGAAGCTTTGTTCTTGGAATCCGCGTTTTGATTAAGGCACATATATAGAGTGGGAAAAATTTTTCACAGTGGATTCAGCTAGACGGATGTTTATTGTGAAAGATTGGCGAGGGGGGACCAGAGATTGGAGTTCAGACGAGCACCTGCCATGGAAATAACGATGAAACAAGTATATTAACTTTTATTTTCTACAGTGCGTTTAAGATATTTAGGCCTTTCCATGTTTTTACTTTTTATTTTGCTATTTATGTTAAACTTATATATATATATATATATATATATATATATATATATATATATATATATATATTGCATATCATTTAATATTTGTGATTACACTTTATCTTATCTATATATTTTCCTTAGTGATTTTTTGTGTATAGTATTTAGCTATTTTGCGTTACCCTTCTGCAGTCTATGTTTAGTTATTTAAATTATTTTACCGTTTTATGATTATAGCGCTGTAATAGTTTATATATTTGTTTTAAAATAGTTTAATATTTGTTTAATGAATTAGTTACACTGGTATTCTTTCCTATTTATCACAAAATTTTAAATATAACATGGGCGAAGTTTATAAGTAAATAATTGTGCTTAACAAGTTTAATGACGACAAATTATGCAAACTAACTTTTTTTAAATATGGGTGGACACTTGAAAAAAATTGAACAAATAAGCTTCATTTTGCCACGTGTGTTGTAAATGCATGTTAATTTCACATCTGATTGTAAAATCGATACCATTTCTGGATTACGGCTTTCAAGAATAAACTAACTTAGTTTAAAAAAATCAGACACTTAACCAAATGTTTATGTTCGCTTAGCAGTGTAATCAGTATAAAAATTTAAGGAACAAGTAATAATAGACAATAGAACAGACGATAACTTTCGATAATCTCATAATAATTTTACGAATTTTTCTTAACGCACATATTGGTGTTAGGTTAGGATGTATATAACATAATTTTACATGATACCTCAAACGCAGAATTTTTAGTCATAGATTTCTCATGCTTTATTAATTTATATTACACCTTTACGTATATTACATTTTAGAAAAGAAAGAGAATATGCACGGAGAAAACGGATGGAATGATTAAGAATTTAAACTGTCTTTCTTAAAATTTATTAATTATCAAATCAACCCAAAATTTCACAAAATTTTCGTGAAGAATGAACTTTCTAACAGTGTACGCTTTTTTTTTTAAAACGACATATGTACATATATTTTCTTCCTACACATCCACCTTCTCATCTGTGGTTAAAATATTCTTAAAATAATCAGCTGAAACCGAACGAAATATAATGTAACTGTGAGGAGTGTGAAGACTTAAGCAAAGACAAACAAAAAAGTAGTATACACATATCAGATTAATAGGTTGAAAATCCGAATTGCTAATATGTTAAATCTTGCATCTTGTGTGTTTTTAAGTGGAAAATGTGTGGAAAATGTCAATATTTTTTATTAAGTTTCAAGTTAGCAAAGATATATGTCTTCAATATTTTTACGAAAAACAATTCCTTTAGAGTTTTAAAAAAATAATTATCATTTTTTTATTAAACAGACTATTGCTTATATAATATAAAATATTAAATTTGAGGAATCGGTACCAGAAAAAGGAAGAAGCTCGATAAATAATTGTGCACTTTGCTACAAAATACGACGATTTCGTTCGGCAATTTGTTATTACATATATATATATATATATATATATATATATATATATATATATATATATATATACATATATATATATATGTATATATATATGTATATATATGTATATATATGTATATATGCATATATATGTATATATATATGTATATATATATATATATATATATATATATATATATATATATATATATATATATATATATATAACTCCCATGAAAAAAGCTTTTTAAAGTTAAATGTTACAAATACATAGAAATGTATAGGACTAAATGAACTTTTTAGGTCCTAAAATGGCTACCTATATTCTTTTCAACTATCATTAAATTTGGATGTTTTCAATTCGCTTCGGGAAATTTATTGAGTGAGATAAAAGATAGAACTATTTGAAATGCCAGAATTTATCTCATCATATTTTTGCATATTCTCATTTCAAATCATCCTAAATCTTATTTAGACAAAAATATTAATTGGTTGAAAAACTTTTTAAAACATTTTCAAATCTGTTATACAAAATGCTAGTCAATTGTGTCTTATTTTAGAAAAAAAACAATTCTTAAAAATACTAGAACACGTTTTATATTATTCTGCATGTCATATGATAAAATTCAGGCATTTATAATTATTGTAAAACACGTGTTTAAGAATAATTAAATTTCACAGATTTTAATTCGTTTTTTAAAACGACCCATTTGTTTTTCTTCCATTTTTGGTCGTGTATAAAATAGGCTGCTGTCACATTTCCGACTAGAAATAAATGTTATGTATAATTCAAGAATTGAAATATTTAAAAGAAAAAAAGTCACATATAAATGGAAACATTGCCAAAGTAAATTCAATTATTCTATCTATTTACAAATAACTTCATTATCAGGTGTTAACGAGGTGCTTAATAAGATGTACGCCAAAAAGCATAAAATCAGATTAAATTATCTCTCTGAAATAAGGGTAGGGGTGCTTTCATTCTATTTTGATATTTATTTTTTGGATCCTTGGATTTTAGTATTGTGATTTTTCCTTTTAGTCTTGTCGGGTATTCCTTATATTGTGTTTGTTTAGAAAGAGGGGTGTATTTAAAATAGGAGATTTTTTAATGTTTCTTTTTATTTGTCTCCCCATGTGGGTATGGCCAGACCCAAGATCGGTTCCTAGTGTGGGGAAGATTTTGTTCCCCAGAGGGGGGACATTGGATGGGGGTATATGTATGGGAGGGGGATGATAGAAGGGAAGATAGTTGTTTCAGTCATATCAGAATAGAATGAACGCACCCCTACCTTATTTCAGAAGAGCTAGTCCCCCTCCCCACACATACACATTAGTAACGACCTCGGATCACAGCCGCCTTCGTAAGGAAGCAAATAACCCCAAAATACTATGAAACAATATACACATTCCCAAACCAATAAAAGTGCACAGGCACACACACACACTACCCCACCCTAAAGGAAAAGAAAAATACATTAGGAGATTAAGAGATAGCGACAACAGCCAGGTCAAGGTTCTCCCTCACAAGCCCAATAAAAGAGCAATAAAAATTGTGCATGCCAATGAATAATAAACACTTACAAGCCTCCACCCCTTGGAAAAACTTCAAATTAACTACGAAAATCGCCATTTTTTTTTTACATCTCCAACACATGTGAAAATAATTTCTGACGAGGACGCATCACAGAACGTCTGAAACGCGCGTAAAAACGATTTCAATGACTTAAAAACATTATTACAATGATCCAAACAGAATTCTCAATGAAAACCCAAGACACGGAATAATAAAATAACGTTAAAAAATACACATTGTTGGTGACTACTCCCTAATCTAAATAAATAAATAAATATATATATATATATGTATATATATATATATATATATATATATATATATATATATATATATATGAAGTGGGATAATAAGTGTTGTACACATCCCGTTATTCTTTATTTAACAACTTTTTCATGCAGCGAATGACGCGAAAATTTAACAAGAAATAGTTATTAATTTGAGAAATTACTTTAGAATGTAAAACCTTTTAATGCATAACAAATTTATATAATAAAAACGAGAATAGCCGGAAAAAAGGTATTGGTCACATTGTTTTAAATTTTATTTTATTATTATTTTTTTTATAAATAATGCTGGAAATTGTTATTTGAATTTTAATTTGCCGACAGTATTATACGTTTTAGTAGTTTCTGAATTGTTTTAGACCAGACTCTACGTCGTTAGAAAGTATTGGAACACGTTGCTCACCAGTAAGACATCACGCGTGAAGGTTCTCAGGATGAGTAAACGTAAAGAACTCTCCCAATTCGTCCGTGATTAGATTATTGCCGAGCACAAGAATGGAATTGGTTAGCGGCGTATATCTGCTCAATTCAAAACCCCTGTAAGCACCATATGAAACCTTTTTAGGAAATGGAAGGTGCATGGCTCAACCGTGAACCGTCCGCTCACCGGAGCTCCTCACAAGATGGCGGATCAAACAGTGAGAAGGATTGTACGAAAAGTTCAGCAGCAACCGATAACCTCACGAGGCGAACTTCAGAAAGATTTGGAGGAAGCAGGGATAGTAGTAACGAAACCAACGATTAGTAATATACTCCGACGCAAGGGTCTTTAATCGAAATACACTATTACAAAAATGTCAGGTTAATGCTTGTCTGGAGTTTGTAAGGGGCTACGTACTGAAAACGGATGATTACTGGAAGAATGTGATCTGGTTCGATGAGACGAAAGTGGAACTTTTCGGTATTAACTCTGTACGTCGAGTATGAAGAAGAGATGGCACAGTGCACGATCCCAAGAACACCCTCCCCACTGTAATGTTTGATGGTAGAAATGCCATGCTCTGGGGATGCTTATCTTCAAATGGTACAGGCCCACTTCATATTATAAATGGAAAGATGAATGCAGCCAAATATCGGGAAATTCTTTAAAATATTCTTTTGCCTGCTTCAATGCGTTAGGTATGCGACAGGGATGGATCTTTCAACAAGATCATCATCCCAAACATACTGCTAAAATAACCTCCGATTGGTTCGTACAGAACAAAATACATGTTCTTAAGTGGCCCAGTCAGTCGTCAGACTTAAATCCTATCGAAAATCCATGGAAAGAGCTCAAACCCATGGTCCCCCACCGAGATCCACGTAATATTCAGGATTTGAAGAAAGTATGCGTTGAAGAGTGGACCAAAATCTCACCTGAACGTTGTCACAAATTAGTTTCGTCGTATAGAAAACGTCTCGAAGCTGTAATAGCCAATATAGGGGTTTTCAACTAAATATTAGATGAAATTATGTTAGTGTGTCCAATACTTTTTTTCTGGCTATTCTAGTTTTTATTATATAATTTTTGTTATGCATTAAAAGGTTCCAATTTCTAAAGTTATTTGTTAGTGTAAAAATAGTAATTATTTTTTGTTAAATTTTCACGTCATTCCTTGCATAAGAAATGCGTTTAATAAAGAATAATGGGGTGTGTCCAACCTTTATTTTCCTCACTGTATGTATAAACTTATTATTTATCTAAACTGTAGAGAAAATCAAACAGCATAATGAAAAAAGTAATGTTAATACAAAAAATACTCTATGTAGATTATCCATGTAATAGATTGACCTTCGCAATAAAATGTCAGTATTATTTACCCCCCCCACATTTCCGAGACAAAAAGTAAAACCAGTACGGGGAAATTATGTTAAAATACGAGTCGGTTAACAAAAATGCTAGGGTACTGAATTCTATGGTGTTGTTACAGAAATAAAATGTCTTGGAATAGGGGATGTTCACTAGCAACGACAACATGTTTAGAAGCATGATCTAAGTTAAATACGGAAATAATTATGAAATTGAATTGGAAGTAAGGAAAACTAGGATGCATAACTAAATGCAAAATATGTCAAAATATGTCTATGAACATGCAGCTTATTTCTTTATTGCTACATATGCAAAGGCATGCCAGAACATAAGATCGGCAATAAAAATAAAAATAATTATAAGTCGCTTTTATGCATGAATCCTTTTTACGGATATTTCATTTGACTTCATTGATGTTTCAATTGATATTTCTGGACCATTGCACTTGGTTTGACGGTAAAAGGAAACAAAGGACCTTTTGTAATTATATTTGTCTGAGAGGAAATATATATTTTTTTGCTTATTCAAAGTTATCTATTACTATATACGTTTACTATTTAATTAACTATTTTACAGAACTGAGCAAATTTGATGGATGAATAATTATTACAAGCCCTCTATAATTGTTAAGAACATTTCAATTATTGTGTATATATCTATATAGCTATAAAAGTGAGCGTGGCTGTGTGTCTGTGTGTGTGTCGGTCTGTGTGTCTGTGTATATATCCCTACGCAAATTTTAGTCTACAGACTCGAAATTTGATATAAAGGTTACTGAGCTTTAGGAAAATATACGTGATGGGTTTCGGCCAGAAATTTGGCTGTAAAGGGGTCAAAGTTAAACGATTTTACCTTTGAGAACTCTACCAATCTCCTACAACAATTTTTGGTTAAGCACTTGAAATTATTGATAAAGGTTACTTGGACATGGACTTAACTTATTGGTTTGAGCCCAAAACGATAAATGTTAAGGGGGTCATAATAGGGGTCAAAGTTAAAAATAAAATTATTAGTCAGAAAATTTGAAATTTTACATAAACTGTATTCAGGAACAAGGTAAGCTTTTTAATCGGTTTTGATCGAACATTTTTATTTACCAATATATAAATACATGTATATATGTTAGACAGAGGCAACAGATTATCACAAGATCGTTTTATCGTTTTGAAGTGCAACCCTTCAGACGACAAATATCGAAAAATTGTAAAAAAATCATTAATATCTTCACCTTAAACTGGGCATATTTCTATCTTGGGGTCGCTTTTAGCCGCAATTTTTGCAAGTCATCCTCTCCTTTCGATTGTTTAGCCTTAATTTTAACATATGTCACTTCCGGGTTGGAAGACGTCGGGTTTTTTCCCCCCGTTCTTTTCTTTTTGGGGGAACGGATTCGAGCCTGCCTTCCTACTACCACTTCTGTTTGCTCAACAAACACACCCAAACAACGCATGGCTGAAATGCTAGTTTATATATATATATATATATATATATATATATATATATATATATATATATATATATATATATATATATATATATGCAGGATGCCCCAAAATATGGCCTCAATTAGGCTCCGTTTTTTAGTGTTTTTTTTCCGAATAAAATGAAACTTTGGTCATAACTAGTTTATTATATTCAAAACATCACATCAACACACTAGAGTCTTTGCTTTTTTTCCTCCGTTCTACACCATATGTTCTACATGGTCTCCATATGGTTCTTTTTTGGAGGTCAGCCTATATATATATATATATATATATATATATATATATATATATAATTTAAAGGAGATTAGAATAATAGTCTAAAGAGCTAAGTGTATTTTAATGTAATAGTGAAATTACTAGTTTAATTAAAATACAGGAAATGCTCGTTGTAATTTAGATATATAATAAGCTCGATAGTTAAATGTCCTAGAGCTAATTCAATATTAAGTAATGTGATTTATAATTTAAAAATTAAAAAAAATATATTTTTAAAATTTAAAAATCAAATTTTAATTAAATTAAAAATCAGTTTCATAAGAAGGAACAACAACAAAGTCAATTATCCGTATGATCGTTTCGGAAATCCGTGCTTTTTATTTTGTGGTATACATGACCCGTAAATCAAATAATAAATAAAACCAATAACACATGACAATTATCTCCCCTTAAAAACTTGCAAAATAAATATTCTCTCTCTATATATTAACTGTAGCGTCTTTAAATCAAAATACGCTAACGGAAACAATTTACTGCACGAGCGTCGCCCTTTTAAAATTCATCATTCAATAAAATAAAACGCTATAGCAAACATCTAAATGACTACTTTAAACACAGTTCCTGATTTCAAAAAAAGAAAAACTAAAAGGTAACTATCTTTATATATTTTTAAATAAAATTTATGTAAATTCAAAAAATATATATATTTTCTACTCATTTCTATCTCTAACCTATACTAATTTTCTTATAAATTTTAAATCCAAACCTTTTATTTCAATTTTTCAGATTAATCTGCCTTACTTTTAATGCTAGGTTTATTTTTGGTGTCTGTTAAATTCAATAGAAATCCTCCTAAATTTGCTGATGAGGAGACCGTGCTTACCAAAAAAACTATGTATAATTGTTCTACGTGACTTCATGTATACCACAAATAAAAAGCACGGATTTCCGAAACGATCGTACAGATAATTGACTTTGTTGTTGTCCTTCTTATGAAACTGATTTTTAATTTAATTAAAATTTGATTTTTAAATTTTAAAAATAATTTTTTTTTAAATTTTTAAATTATAAATCACATTACTTAATATATATATATATATATATATATATATATATATATATATACATATTTATATAAACATATATATAGAGAGAGAGAGAAAGAGAGAAAGAGAGAGAGAGAGGGAGAGAGTTGAACAGTTAGCTGATATAGGTATTTTGACGGAAACATTGTGCGAAGAAGGAACCTTCCCTCTATTTTAATACTGATTAATGACTATCGTACACACATTGCGAAATAACATTTACACACAGCAACCATCATTACAGATACATGGATAAAAACTCTGATGGATAATTCTGATTATGTAAATATATTTACTTCTATTTACACAAGGTTTCGGTCGATGACACAACCGGCCATCTCTAGTTGTAATCTGCCAAAACAAGGAGTGTTTCCTTCGAATTCACCGGAATCTGTGTTTTAGTGGATAACGAACTCGTTTTAAATTACATTTAATTACAGGCTCTTGAGTGTTTAATGTTCAGACCGTTGTGCGTGTATTACACGATATACTATTGCGAATAACTCGAAAGAAACTGTGTAAGGGCGGTTATCAAAAAGCGGGTACATCTGATTTTTTTTACGCAAGAAAACCTACGTACAGTTCATACGCTTTTAAATATATCCACAAAGAACAAAAAATGTAAAAATAAATAGAACGCCCAACTCTTTATACTATTACCCTCACACTTCACTCACATCGTTGTGTTTTCTTTTTATCAGGTATAATTATTTGAATGTTTTCATTAATTTGCACAAGTATGTGTAATATACATTACAACAAACATATAATTCGACTAAAATTTAAACTTAATTAAAATCATACAAATGTTATTAAGATGTATCACGACTGTAAATTAAAACATTACCGTATATTTTCTGAAGAAATATTACATAAATCGTGCTTGGTAAAACTAATTTTATAGTATCGACACATATACTACTCGTAATAATAAACAGCCGATATGCACAAAAAACAACTTAAAAGATTATGGTAGGCAAGAAATTTCTAGCGGTTTATAACTGTAAAATTCATATGAGAATATCTCGGTTCACACAAATGTTTTTGATTTAAACGAAGTCTATCAGAATGAACACAATTTGCCAACAAGTTTATTTATGTCAGTATCCTGAGTTCTGTTTGTGATGAAGGAGTTAAAGTCGTTTTTATATCGCTTAGGTTTGTTACATATATGAATGGGATGTAATCGTCAAGTTCTCTTGATCGTATACATTATTATGTCAATATAGGTTTGTTTATTTACACAGAAAATTACACGATACAACCCAGATCGCAACGCAAGGAGTTTAGTGAACAGTGGGTGCAGAATTCTGTCTCGACCTGTATTTCACTTTGAGTCTCTCTGTCGTTTCTCTTTCTTTTTTATTTCTGTCGACTGACGTCATGACCATTACTTCGCCAGCTTTGTTCAAATTCTCTGGGTTAGTCTTCTGGTGTCAATTGACCTGATTACCTCATTTCCGCCGGTTCATTTTGTTTTATTTTTTTTCTGTTTAAGTCTAACCCGTTTTAATATAGGTTAGCTGCCCTGGCCGATTGGCGTAATATTGATGCACCCCAATAATAAACACAGGCCAATTTTCTCCTGTGGCTTTCTTATTGTGTTCTTTTGCTGATGTTGGTCTTAACCCATATTTACACGTGCAAGCTTTCCTGTACGATTGACGTAATTTTATGCATCCCAGGCATTATGAATACAGACCACTTTCTCCCGCATTATAATGTATGAACTCTTATCGATAAGTTTTATCGTTGGGTTAAATGATTAGAGTTAAATTAGCAGAGATATACATCTATAAAAAAAGTTAATCTCATTTCACATCCACTAAATTATAAAGCCACACGGTTACACAAATGTAGCATATTATTTATGCGTAATGAATCATGTCTTAAGAAAATCCAGAAAGGGCTTCGGTCAAGCCGTTTCCAAATATAAATATACATAAGATGCAAGATAGCAAGGTTTAGTCCGAGAAAAAGACCTATCATTGGCTAGTGGAATCAGGCGCGTACATAACAATGCTTCAGCTTGGTTATCGAGAAACCTTCTACCACATTTATACATAAAAAGATGAGGTAATAGAAAGTCCACTCATTAACCTTGTGGATCCTATTCTACAAAATATCAGTTAATTTTCTTATTTTTTAGCGTGAAAAAAATGTATTCTTACTTTCATGAACGACACTCCTTTCATTAATCTCATATAAAGAATCAGAAAACTTCGAAGATATAATGAATGGATCAATTACTAAACGTAACAATACTTGTGTATGCAATGGGAACCTATATTGGACATTTCCGAAATAATTAAGTTCAATTATTTGAACAACGCTTTTTATATGGAATCTTGCTATTTTATCTCAGAATATCCTTGCAAATAAAAACAAACTTCAATTTATATTAAAATACATTATCCTGATTCAGATATAAAGTAGATAACCATTTCGATAACATCGATTTTATAATGGAACTTTAAACGTTTGTTTATTCAAATTTATAATATATTCATTAAATAAAATTTACCTGTCAATACACACTACCCAATAAAGAATATATACTTTTTGTGTGTTCTTTTTTATCAACTAACAGAAATGTGAATGGTTTGACAAGTCGATCTTGAAACTGCCGTAAATGTCAGCGCTTAATTAGACAATAACAATATAAAAGATATAGTGTTAACATTAAATTCGCATATATGAAATGCTATTCTTGGTAATGTATGAGTTCTTTATTGCAATATTTATAATAAAACATTATATTATTAGCCATGAGTTTTATAAATTCCAAAATGTTTATTTTTATTGCGATGGTTATCTGGTTCTTTGTTATATATCATATTTTAGAATTATAGTAACTGCGTAGGTAGTAATATGACTATCTGGTTTTGTAATATACATATATATATATATATAAATATGTATATACATATATATATATATATATATATATATATATATATATATATATATATATATATATATATATATATATACAAAGAGAGAGAGAGAGACAGAGGGACAGAAAGTAAGTGATATAGGGCAACATTTTTATTGGAATTAATACTAGTATTACCAGTCTAAAATTTCTGGTTTTGATAGTTTCCTTTTGTTGTATTTGAAATAATTCACTCTCTGTTTGACTACGCCCTCCCTTTTTCGGGCAGGAGCCGTCAGATCTATGTATATTACGAGGGGAGTGCAATAAGTAATGCCCCTGACCCACTTCCCATAGAAGTAGAGAAACGAAAATTGGCAAAATTATTAGTTTTTCTCTATATAGGAAACACCAAGTGTTATGCATTTCTCCCATCATTTTATGCCGCTCTGGAGACCGTTTCTGTATGAACACCCCTACTTTGTCCTCCAACCAATACGTGACTTCAGAAATCAAGGCTGCATAATCTGGGAACCACTTTCCTTTCAAAAACAACTTACAAACTCGGAAAAGGTGAAAGTCAGAGTGGGCAAGGTCAGGAGTAGGGAGCATAGGAGACGATTTCATAACCACACGCCCGTGCATCTGATCTGGGGGTATGCGAATTGTGAGCCGCGGCGTTGTTCCGAAGGAGGAGGACACCTTTGCTGATCTTGCCCCGCCTCTTTGATAACTTCTCTTAATCTCCTCTAAAGTGAAGCATAATAGGCTCCTGTAATTGTGTTTCCATTTGCCAGAAAATCTGTCATCACTACACCGTCCTGGTCCCAGAAGTCTGTGAGCATGACCTTGCCAGCGGAAAGCTGCACTCTTGCCTCCGTTGGAGGATGTGGGTCCAAGTGCTTCCACTGCATTGACTGGGGTTTGATTTCTGGATCATAGTGATCGACCCATGTTTCATCATTTGTAATCATTCTTTGGAAAAACTTTGACTCATCTTCCTGGTACATCTCCAAATTCATCCTCGAGCACTCAACGCGATCTCGCCTCTGGAATGGTGTGAGCAACATGGGACACCATCTGACAGACACCTTATGCCTATGCAAATAGTTATGAATGATAGATTTCACTGACCCTGTATAAATCTTGATATCTTGGGCTATTTGATTAATAGTAATGCGCCGATCTTCCAAAATGTCAGCCTCAACTTGACGGCCAGATGCCTCATCAATGGCAGAAGGGGAGGCGAACAGGTCTGGGAGCTGTTTCCACAGACTTCCGGCTATGTTTGAATTTACGATGCCAGCGTTTTATAAGGTCATATGATGGGACATTATCACTATAAGTTTCTTTCATTTCATCAAAACTATCCTCTGGGGTGCGTCCTTTAAAATACAAAAACTGGATCACTGCTCGACATTCACACCTGACTCAGTTCAAACACCAGTAAAACGGAAACCACAGCTAGTTCAGAGCTGTACGTTGCCACATAACATGTAGACACATAAATCATTGCACATGGAAAATTTTAGCTAGATCAAACAACTGGAAGTGGGCCAGAGGCATTACTTTTTGGACGTCCCTCGTAATTATGCGACTGATCAGGCAGCCTTTTAATTTCATCCAAACCAGTGAACGTTCTCAGTGTCATGTCTGCTTGCTTGAGGGTGTGCAAGTCGTTGGCAGGGCTAAAAGTCATCTACGGACATATGGACTTTCAGTTGCTCTCTTCCGACAAGACGTTGTAATCATAATCATTATATATATATATATATATATATATATATATATATATATATATATATATATATATACACACATTTTTCCGTCCCCGAGAAAGTGATGTTGCACCTGTAAATTCACTATTTTCCGTTCGACGGTTCATTTGTTAGCACTATTTCTCTGTAACTAAACCGTGGAATTTTTATAAAATTTTGTACAACGATTAAACGAGATATGAGTAATAAAAGTAACTGAATGGATTTTCAGGGAAAACTCCTGCTGACACCGAAGAAGTGCCGTTCGTGTTAAAATAGATTGAATTGACACTTTTGTTCTTATTTAAAAAATTTTGGATTTTTCTATAAGTTTCTTAAAGATTGTAAATAACTGATGTCTATATAATTTTATTTGTCTATACTTCGCGATAACTCTTGGGTGGGTGTAGGGATTTATTTTAAAGTGCCAATAAATCCCTCCATTACATAGCCTTTTTGCTATTTTTTAAATAGTTTCTGTGTATGCATGTTTAACACTTTTCACCGTGCTGAAATCAAATTAAAATATGTAAGGCAGTGGAAATTTTCAGGAAAAATGGAGGGGATTAAGGACTTATTCATTTCTGTTTTAGCATGGTTAAGGACTAAAATGTGCATATGTTAAGGCCTAAAACTGCATCATTTCTTCATATTAACCAGGATGTGATTTCCCCTGTGCACTTTCGGAGCTAAATGGAAGAGTGCAAATGCTGAACATTTTTTTATGCCTCGTTCACTGTGAACTCACTGGGTGGGGCAATGCATGTTTTTTTTTTTTTTTTTTTTTTTTTACATAGGTGTCACCACTTATCAAGGCCCAGAGGCCACTCAAGGATAAGGGTTAATAGATATACATTAGTCATTGTGATTTTAGCATAGTAAACAGTGGGAATTTTGTAACTTGGATTACTTAGGGGGACGATTCAATTAGAACTTGTTCACATTGGACTTTGTCTTTTTTTTCATAGGTATCACCACATTATCAAGACCAATAGGCCACTCAAGGATAAGGGTTAAAGAGTGTACAGTAGAAATTGGACAATATAGTAATCATTAGTAATGAAAATTTGTTAAATTTGATAACTTATATGGAACGGCTCATCAAGAACTTATTTACGTTAGACTTGAAGACAACCATATTGTAGTCAGCCGGAAAGCAGGGAAACGGAAGACAATTCCACAGGCGTGCAGTTCTAATAAAAAAGTTTTGTTCATGGAATCTACGTATAGGTTTAGGCACAGATAAAGAGTGGGGGGAATTATTGATAGTGTTTACAGCTAGACGAGTGTTTCTTGTGAAGGTTTGGCGAGGGGGGACCATAGATTGAAGCTCAGTCGAACACTTTCTATGAAAATAACGATACATCAGAGACACACTCGCAACATCTCTTCTGTGAGATAGAGGTTGAAAGGAAGAGAAAAGGACATCTCCTACGAGGCTACGAAGTCTATTTTGAACTCTATCAAGGCAGGGCAAGTCCTTTCTAGCAGCTCCTGCCCAGATGTGGCAACAGTATTCCATCCTTGGACGTACCTGGCTCTTATATAAATAGAGAATTGCATCAGCAGTGAGATATCTACTGGATCGATAGAAAGATCCCACCATTTTTCCAGCGGCCTTGGCAACAGATTTGATATATGTGTTCCATTTAAGATCAGGAGTAATGGTCAAGCCCAGAAGCTTGTCAAAACTTGAGGCCTCCTGAAGACGAGAGCCATTCATTTCAATTGATGCCAGATGGGGATCAGAATGTTGATGATGTAAAGAGAGAAGCTTGGTTTTAGATGCATTAAAAGTAACCAGCCACTCATTTCCCCATTGTACTACATGCTCAAGATCCGAGGAGAGAGAATTGGAGAGAACTTGGTCGTTTACTGTCTTAGATGTGCTACCATAAATGGTAGCGTCGTCAGCATAAATGTCTACAAATGATGTAAGGATGTGATTTGGAAGATCATTAATGTAGATCAGGAAAAGAGTTGGACCCAGGATGGACCCCTGAGGGACACCGGCATTAATACTGTGGGCTTCTGATTTTTGCCCCTCAACTACTACTCTTATGAACCTATCAGAAATAAATGATTTAATAATTGAAAAGACATTTCCAGCTATACCATAGCTAGAGATCTTATGAAGTAAACCTTTATGCCATACCCTATCAAAGGCCTTAGATATGTCAAGAGCAATTGCCCTAGAAAGGTTGCCTCCGTCGAGAGATTTGCTAATCCTATGAGATATAACTGTAAGCACATCTTGTTTTAATTATATGCATATATATATATATATATATATATATATATATATATATATATGAAACACTTATTAATTAATCCCCATGAGTATTTCATCCTCACGCGATCATCAGTGTAAGATAACAATTCTTACCGATAATATACGCTGCTTGCGAACAAAAATATATTTACAAAGAAAAGCCCTGAAATATTATGCATTACATAGAAAAATGCGAGCATGAACATTTGTATGGTTTAAGTTTAACTTAGAAAAAAGAGAAGCCGAGTTGTTAAATTTGCAAAAGAAATTTTAATACAAATTATAACAAATGTATAAGTATTGGAAATTGTAGAATTTTGTTCAGAATTTCCTTTAGCATTATATGTAAGAATTCTACAATATTTTATTATTATTATATCTTTTTATGAAATGTCTTCTTTTTCGGTTAGAGTTTTAACATCAAATCCTTTTACTTTTCTTAACCATATAGCTTTTCCTGCTCGCATTTGCCGATGTAATCAATATATATATATATATGAAAATTAAATTGTCTGCGTGTGAATCTGTCTTTGTGTTTACATTGCCCTACAAAATAACTATGTGAATTCTCAATCTATAGACTCGAAATTAAGCATAAGACTATTGAGATTTTGGAAAATATTTTTAATCGATTTCGACCAAACATTTTGTGGGTAAATAGGTCACAATTCCATGATTTCATCTTTGAAATCTCTACAAAAATCCTTTTTATGTATAAACACTTGACACTTTAGATGTAGGTTACTTTGACATGAATCAAGCATTTTAATTTTATTTGAACCCAAATCACTAAGTATAAACAGGTCAAAATTGAGGTAAAATTTAAAAAAAAATTGACTCTTGCAGTCTCTACCGACTAACATATAATTTTTATTCTAGACATTTTAAATTGTGTATTCAGACATATGGCAATATTTTTTATTAGTTTGGGTCGAAAATTTGGCAGAATTTAAAAGATTTGACGTTTAGACAATTTTGGGTCTAAACTTTTGAAATTTAACATGAATGGTAAACAGACATGCGGCACGTATTTAAATCAGTTGTGGCGAAAATGTGCATGCAAAAAAGATCACATTAAAACGAGTTTACCCTTGTAAATGTTACCAAACTAAGCCAACAATTGCTGGTCTAAACACTTGCAATTTTAGATGTCGCTAACTTTTATATAGATCAAACATTGTATTTGGATTTGAGGCTAAAACAATAAATTTTAAGAAGGATTAATTAGGGTCAAATTTAAAATAACTTACATTGGCCGTTTCTGAGAAAATATTTTGTCTAACAATTGGAAATTTTTGAAACTACCAAACTTCTGCAAATTTATGGTCTAAAACCTTGAAATTTTAGATGTAGGTTAATTGGACATGGATCAAACTTTTTCCTCTGATTTTAGTCCAAAATAATAAATGTCAAGGAGTGAAAAATTGGGATTAGAATAAGTACCACTTTAGTCTCCACCAAATTACTCTGCTGAGTGTTTAGCTGGTAAGGGGTCGATCTTAAAAAGATTTGATTTTTGCCGACTGCGGCAACTATTTAGCTAATTTTGGGTCTAAACTTTTGAAATTATGGATAAATGGAAGTGATGCATCAACTTTTTTATCAATTTTTAGCCGATAATTTCGCTCCCTAGTAATTAAAGGTGAAAGAATGGACCTCTGCAACTCTACGAAACTCCTCAAGTAATTTTAGGTCTAAGCACTTAAAATATTAGATGTAGGTTATCTGGGTATGAGTCGCACTTTTTATACTCATATGCACATAAAGATATAAACAGAACATAGGGCCCGAGCAAAGCCGGCCTGACTTCTCGTAAATTTTAATGACATTTTAACCTATATTGTTAACAAAGATATATACCAATGTTCAAATTGCCTCAAATCCAAATCTAAGACAATGTAAGTAAATTCATCTCGCATACCTCTCTGTAATGTAATCCGCGCTTATATATGTCTAACTGAGCCGAACATTTCCAAGCATACTTGTGGCTTGACATAAAACTACTCCTGGAATATACGAAGTGTCTTCAAAAAGTGCCCAAACGTTTTTCCTATTGATGAAATTCTAGTCCCACTCCAAGTCATCTATTTCAGCTGCAATGCACTTCTTGTACCTTTCACGCAACTTCTCCTAAGACCAATGCCAGTCATACTTTGTGAGCGTTTAAATAACCCTTCTCATTGTCGCTTTCATCTCCTAATTTGTCAGATAACTCAGTCTCTTTGGTTTTGTTTTAGCTTAGGAAATGACCAAGTCACAGAGAGAAAAGTTGGACCTATATAGAGAATGAGAGACTGTCATCGTGCCCAGAGTTTGTGACAAGGGTGGAGTTGTGTACTGATAAATTGGCCTGATTAACATGCCATTGCCCTGATTTAAAACCAGTTGGTCTATTTTGATGACATCTCTACTCTGCATTGCTTTAAAACAGAAGACAGTTAATGTAGGTAATACACGTACTCTTCAAAAATAATCTTAATTTTCTTGGTTCATTCGCTCCGTCTGGCGTTCTGTGATCAGGGGGGAGGAAAGGCTCTGTCTCTTTGTTGTATGCGTCATGGTACTCGGCCCAGATCAATGTAACCATGCCACTGTTGCCATGACAACGTTTTATTTCTGATGTTCTCTTAGCAGCCTTAGAGTAAACTTCGCTTTAATCGTCTGCAACTTCGGTTCCTCGCGAAAAAATGTGTACTGTTCCCACACTGACTGTAAACTAATTGTATCTCTAGCCACACAAAATTCATTGTTTGGTCAATCATTTGCAGACACACTTCCTAGCAGAAATCATATATTTCACGCAAACGTTGATTCTATATTCATGCAAGATTGTCCGAAAGCAGTCTGGACAATTCCATACATTTTTTTCGCATTTTACCAGGTTTAAAACAAAATTTTATTGCATATCCTTCTTCTAAACTCTATTTATGCCTAAATTGTGTTTTGGAAATTTACAAGCTGTTACGATCAGACTGGATTTCAAACTATTCTGTAGTTCTTCATTATATATGATATCACGAAAATGGTCAAACATCTCGTGAATTGGATGGCATAAACATACTGCATTTTCAAGAGTCTACGACAATATTTAATGCCTGTAAAGAAGTCTGAAAACTTATTCAAAGCACGTCGTAGTTATTGGGCATTAACTGTAAATATGAACACGCATCAAAATCATCCCATACTGTTGTTTTTTTAAATAGTTTCAACAACGAAATGTTTATAATATACTACATAGTATAAATATAAATGAACGATCCAGAATGCCCCAAAGTTTTGTTTTACTAGAATGGAGTAGATTGCACTATTTACGTTTAGAATAAACCTCTTATATTAAGAAATATCTGCAAGGAAAACAATTTTATCAACTCACACGATTAAGACCTTGATTCTGAATCGACGTCCCTTTTACCATCTAATTTATGACATATTTCTCCGTTTTAAATGTTATACATGCACACATCTTAGTTTAATGATTATTTTAATCGAATTACATAAATCTTTACCGAATACGCTTTTATACGTTCTCGATTATTCTCACTTAATGAACATTGTGAAAAAATAAATTGCAGAAAAATTACAAGTAATCAGCCATTTATGCCGGCCGTTATTCGTTTTTAGAAGTCTGATATATGTAAATATTAAACAATCTGAGATAAACAGAACAGGAAATAATTCGTAAGTATCCGCTATACAGACGGCTCGTAGACTTATACTGTAGCTTTCTTTTGTTGGAAATTCTAGAAAAACATTCATCTTTTGAAATAGAGAAGTAATAAAAGCGTTGCCACAAATAAGTTATAATTTCACTGAGAAAAATCTTCGTTTTAGTTGCAAACAAAAAGGAATCGATTATTAAATAGCTGCATAGAATTAAGGAAGTTACTATTTCATGAAACGTCTACAGGTATTTTGTAAAATTTACTAGCAAAATCCATGGCGTTTACAATTAAGTAAGATAAATTTATTATTCGGAGAATTTTAATATAAATAGAAGATTGCTCATTCAATTTCTCAGAAAGTTATCGTTTGGGGAAAATACTATTTATCATAATGCAATCAAACAAACACACAAAATATGATTGTATTTATAATTGCTTGTCAATAGAAGACGCACATTGCTTAAAGCCACACATAGAAATAAAAGAATAGAAATATTAGAAAAAGATATAAATTGAAACTAAGTGAGAGTAATTAACTGTCCTTATTAATGAACACAACAAACCGAAAAAACAAATCGCAAGTTGCTGTATACAGCTTTAAGCGACAATTTTTCTTTCTATTTATAACATAAGCGACAAAAGATAATGCATCAGAGTGTGTGACTGCTACCATCGCCATGCTGTTTATTTGCACGAGTTTCAGTATTTGTTGGGCAAATGCACCACGTCGGGGAATACGGATAGTAACGTTCGCAATGTGTCTTTATTTAATTGCGTTTCGTTCCTTATTTTTAGTTGTGTACACAAGGAGGCGTTAATAACAATGCGTTCTAGTTGGGCAGATTGTGATAACATAGCCGATGTGTCGAGAAAGAACTAAAAAGAATAAAATAGTAATTTGGAAAAAAGTAATTTAAATTCATGAAAAAGAATAGATTGATTAGGAGGAAAGAAAAACATTGAAGCAAAGGAAAACAGTATAATAAAATAAAATCAGAGAATTAAGGCGCACACACATAACAGATGAGTACAATGAATGAATTCTAATGAATACGAGTGTGGAAGATAATACTAAAAAAACGAAACTTAGAAGCACATTACCAATCAAAAAGCAAGATACGAAAATCCAAACACCAATAAAAATTTAGGAAGTGATACAAAATACAAATAACGATTTTAGAAAAGGATAAGTAAAATTAAACGACCGTAAAAGTATAACCCGTGCTTTATATTTGTTAGTATTTGATGTATATGATCAGTCGACAATTCTCTATTTAATTCGCGAATCCTCTGATATTCTTTTAGATTTTACGATTCGCGCTAGCTTATGAGTACAGGGCACATAATGAAGTGTTCAATAGTATATCCCGCCTATTCATATTCGCAGATGGTTGAGTAAGATTTGTAAATATTTTGGTACTAGAAACTTTTGGTTCCTGTGTTTTCCACATGAACGGTGGATCCTCTCAATCAAAAACGCGGGCATAAGAAAGGTGGTTGTTAAATGTAAGCAATAGGTGGGAGCTAATTCGTTAATTGTTTAGTTCAAACCGCACTTCTTTCAAAAAAACACAAAAACCATGCGGGTGTCTATGATACACCAAAAATATAAACTATCAAACACACACACACACACATATATATATATATATATATATATATATATATATATATATATATATATATGACTCTCACATATATTTATTTACTTAAGACAAGAAGAAATATACCCAGTATTGGGATTAATAAAGAAAAATAATATTAGTTGTAACTAAAATAAATGTACTTTCACACATTAAATCAATTTTCTACAAATAAGCTCACAATGACGTTACACATTCGATAATGTGATTTCTGAATGAATTAGTTTTTGATTCAAACGGATGGGTCATAATAGACGTGCCAACACTGTACAAGTATTAGTTTGTTAATCCGCCAGAAGAAGGCTTCATTTAAAATATGCATGTTTACTGTAATATGCGAATAGTAACAGGTTGTTTAAATTCATGTAGCTGTGTGTGTGAACCCGTAACTTGTAGTCTCCAACCTTCTGACATATTTATAGGCATTGCATAAACAAAGGTATAAGAAACTGAAGGCATTTGAACTGAATTGGCATATATCAGACTAATTTAAAAAATCAGAATAATATAAACAACGTCGCCTTTTACATAGCCAGGAATACGTATGACAAGTAAAACATTTCTGATGAATTTCTTGACAGCGTATTATGCCGATTTGAAAAATGTAGTGGTAAAAGCTTGCACAGAGACACTACTGCAACATAAGCTTTCAATTAAGGAAAATAGAAGAGAACACCTAATTGCCCGAGAGAATTAAAAACAACTGCATAATTGACTTTATCAGAACATTCTCCAAAAGAGTATAGTCATTTATAATTATGCGTAGATGCTGACAACAGTTTCCTCATTAAGCCATTCACATTATTTACTGCAATATTTTGGTGCCATCATTTTTCTTTACCACCATCAATAATGATTTAAAATAATTTTAATAATGATAGATAAACATTTATAATTAAATTTCTAGCAATTTAGGGAATGAATTTGGATACTTAGGATAAATTTATTGCGCCTTATTTACTCATATTCATCCTCTCTACCGCTAGTTTCAAAAATGGTATTAAAAAATTGTACAGACAGAAGATCCCTATTTAGATGCGCACTAATATTTGTAAAAAGGATTACACATGTAGCTTATTTTCACAATCCTGATGCTTTCAAACATGCTTTAAGTTCATCTGCTTAAGTTTTCTAGAAAATAACTAGACGATTCTCCTAAAATCTCATAAAAGAATTGCAGTCATACTTCCTATAAGACTGGTGGAATAACACAAATCTTGCAGTGTTTTATCAACATGTTTAGATATTAATTGACTTCGTCGTCTAAGATCAAAAGAAAATTTCATGAGAACTTAAGAAATATCAGATTTTTTAGTATATTACAAAGAGGAATATGAGGTAAACTAAGATCCAATATAAGCTTGAATGGTGTGCAAGCTTTTCAACTACCAGAGTGTTAAGATGCAGCAATTTAAAACTTTTTACAGATAAAGCTATTTCCTGTATATGTCTGACGTTGTTCCAAGTTTCTCAGGTTGCATCTGAATATACAATCCACATTTTATATATCACCTGATTAATGAGTGTTGTATATGCATACTGTTGGTGTGGCAACACTTTCAGCAATTTTATCACTGAATATGGTCAACGAATCAATACCAAATGAAGTTTCTCGTAATATATCTGTGAGTAATTTATTCACTTTATTTCGATGAATTTCATGTGACTCAGATCTATACAGCTCTTTAATGACGATCACGCGAATTATAACCACAATCAACGCATACATTTCTATTTGTCCGATAAATCGAATAATTTTGTCAGAGATTCTTTGTTATTACTGATATCCATTGTCTTCGCATAAAATAGCCTTTTATTTTCGCAATAATATAATGGATTACTTACTTCAAAAGTTTGAAAATTTTCGTGAACAGGACTAATAAATAGGTGTATATGACATTTTAAGCTTTAACTTGCTCTGTCCTACGGATCGTAATCTTCTAACAAATTTAAGAACAAAGAAGCTCTCATGTAAGTGTCAACAGTTTTCTATCATTTTTTCCTAGAAAACATGAACGGTTCCACTTATTTCGATGAAAGAAGAAATCTCAAAAGAAACATCAGTGCTGATTTGTGCACATAGTGCACTCATCAAATTACAGACTAAGATTTTACACCTGGGTGACTCCTTACATAAATTTCCCACTTTCTGCTGTGTCATGTGTTTAGACTTTATGTGTAATAAGATGAAGCCTTATTTATCACTACTGTACCCGGCCACGCGTTGTTTCGGCTCAGTTTGTGAAAATGGAACAAATTCCTGGATAAAAGTTGCATTTTGTATTTTTTGTATACTTTTAAAATTGTCTGCAATTTTTTTCTACAACAAATATTCCTTTTTTACCATGAATTGGTTTTTGGCAGGAAAACATGCATTTGTTTTAAAGACAATTTGCAGTAAACGTTTCTTTTAGCAAACGGAATGTTTATTATAAAAAATAAAAAAAACGAATGCTTCATATAAACACTGTAAACAGTTAGGTGAAAGTAGAGGAATTTTTTTTCAAGATAATGTACAAATTAATTTTTGTCAACAGACGTTAAGAAAATAAACAGAAAACTATCCTCATAATTAACTAATTAATTAATCAATTACTTAATTATACAAAATAATAAATATATGTTGATTTGGTGTTTAAACATTTAACCACCGCTCGGTTGAAACCGGTGGAATAAAATGGAATCGGGAGGGGGGCAAATTCTGTATTAGTACCATTCTGTTTAATTTCGTCTTTTATTCAATTTTTGAAGTAGGCTACCAGTAGGCTACGATTGCAAAGTAGCAAATGTAACGAACATGTGAAAAATTCAACACTAAAATAATGTTAATAAGTGCTCAGCTTCTAATAAAAATCCCAGTAAATCAATCCCCTTGTTTGTAAAAATTGAAGGGAAACTTGTAATTTTTTTGTTAACTCAAAATTAAAGCTGTAGAACGATTGCCGTTAAAACAACAAAAAAAATTAAAAAACAACCCACTTCCCCGAAAAAAAAGAAACACTAAGTTAAAATAATTTGTTGTTTACCTTCAAAGCTGCTTTAATTCAAAATAACGTGTTCAGTTATTCATTTGTTGAATAAAGAAAAAGAAAACTATTTTATACAAATCCAATGTTGCTTTCATTATCAAATTGGTTTATTAAACTTTAAAATGTTTTACGCAAACTTTTCAATGAATCTTTTTGTCGAATTATATAGTTGTTTTAATTTAAGAAAAAAAACTTTTCGTAATATTTCTTTGTCCTAGAAAAAAAAACTATTTTATAAACATCCGATGTTGCTTTCATTACGAAATTGTTGTATTAAACGATTTTTTTTAACGCAAATTTTTCAGTGAATGTTTGTCCAATTATTTTTTGATAAAAGTGTATACAATAAATGTTTTGGGTACGTTTGGTAATCAAATGGCGCTAGCCCATATTAAACCCTGATGAATATGTCATGTGATTGTCTGTTTTTAATAACCAAAAATGTTCCATGTAAAAATATCCTGTTCTCATTAACGAAAGCAAAACATTTCCAATTAAACTGGTCTCGGAATAGGCACGTCAAACCTCCCCCTGTTAAGAAAGTCTTTTGGAATAGACAACCCGTAACGATGTACGCATACCCGGAAACATATTGAAGTTGACTTGTGGAATGTGAACGATGGTTTTGGCGTAATGTAATAATGTATCGGCATATCATTCTATGTCGAAATTCCAAAGCTCCTTTCACACTTTCAATTTAGGTGACTGAAATAGGAATTTGAAGATTAAGGACCAAACGTCATTTCCCCCAGGGAAGAAAGTGTGTGTACACGCGAGGGAAAGAAAGTGATGAGAATTTTTTGTAAGAGCGAGCTTACCAATTCAGTTAATTTATGAAGTTTAGTAAATGCAATGTACAAACCCATTTCGAGATAAGTAGTAGTATTCTTTGTATATTTCAAAGATAATTAGTTCAGTCAACTCATAATCTAATGCAGTAAATATTACCGAAAAGAGAACACCTTATATGTGCTAAAAATAGGGTCAGTAGTGAAATTAATTTCAGTATTAGTTATATCGTAACGATGATCACAACCGCAAAGCAATCTGAAAAATGGGAACATAAAAAGAAACTAAAGAAAACATACGAAACGCAGTAAATTGGAACATCGGTTTTTAGAAATGCATATAGAAATGCATTGTTTACATTTTTATATGTAGTAATAATCGATGTGAGTCGGTAAATATGTTAAAGCAACCCTAAATTGATTTGTTACTAATTGAAATGGATTTGTTCATAATCACTGTAAGTGAAAAATAGACATCTTACAATCTGTAATGCGTTAACCGGAAATTTAAGATGTAAAGCAGTAATCGGAAAACAAGTAAACAGAAAAGGAAAGCAGCGAACGAAACGAAACGGCATATAAAGGAAATGGTGTATTATATGTTAATGAAAGAAAAATAAAAGGAAGGGAACGTTGTTCTATCCTAGTGTAATTTATGTTTTGAAATAAATTGTAAATAAGCAATGCATTATTATGCGCCGTGCGTTTCCCGTAGTAGGAAGCATTCCATTTTTTTTATGTAACTACAAAACGCCTAACCGGTTTGTCGTTCCTATTATTTCCTTGTGGACGACGAAGTGGCGGTGTAAATGGGGAGCAAGGAAGGAGTAATCAAGTGGAGAGAAAAGATTTTACCACTTCCATTGATTCTTACAGTTACTGGCAGTGAACTCTCACCAGAAAAAATATAGGAATATACGATTATCGAGCAAGTGTAGAGGTACCAGGCATATAGCACACCTCAGATAATGTGCTGCAGTATGTGCATATTACATTTGCATGAAATCGCTTGAGTTTTAAGCCTATTAAGCTCAAACTCATAGGGGAAAATGACTATTTTATTTATATAGAAATAAAGTTTATTTTGTCAAATTACATCTAATATTTCCATTTTTGTATAGAAAACAAATCTACATCGTATCATTAATGTGTGTATTTGCAAACATATCTGAAAGATTTAATCAGATATATTTTAACAATCAAATCTGTGTTCTTCCTTTGTTACCCCTTCACTGCTCTCACAATATATAATAGACTCTCTGATTTCTTTAAACTATTTTATACCACACGAAAACTAATGCTTGCTTCATGCAAGATAATCCAAATGTAGTTTAACATTTTTTATACGTTGCTGATGCACTTTTTCAAGTTGAATACAAGACTTGTATATCATTCCGCATGAGTATGCTCACGTGCAGATTGCATATTGAAATCAACCAGTTGTAATAATCAAGCTTCAGTAAGGTGTATAACAATTAATGGTGTAGTTGTATAATTCAACCGGAAATCATAAAAATCGGCCAGTCATGGAATAAAATGTATAGCAATAACATAGTGAATTTGCAAGGGATTACAGCAAATTACAACGGCTGTACAAAAAATAGACTTAAAACATATTTAAGGAAACTCGAATGTAAGTAAATATCTTTTATTTTTTTCAAACATCAATCTTCAACCTGGTGGGTTTTTTAAACGTTAATAAACTTTATTTTAGTGGCCCCGTAATTTTTGGCACATTCAATAGTTCCCCATTAGAACTGTTTACTTTCGACATAGTATTATTTTTACGCTATCGATTTTCTCCTGATGAGATGATAGCTGAAAGAGCTCTCGAGAGACGTCCGCCCATTATATTTAATATATATATATATATATATATATATATATATATATATATATATATATATATATATATATATATATATATATATATATATATATATATATACGCGTGTGTCTAGTTACTACTACGCTGCTCCGTATTGCCAATTGTAAAATATGTTATTCATTTTTATGCATATTTCAAATTTTAATTTTAAAACAAATTTAACTTTTAGCATTTTATCGTGCACAATATATATATATATATATATATATATATATATATATATATATATATATATATATAGAGAGAGAGAGAGAGAGAGAGAGAGAGATAGAGAGAGAGGGGAGAGAAAGGGATAGAAAGATAGATAATTTGTTAAAAGAAAGAGTGTAGATAGATTGACTAATATCTAACAAACGATAGTTTCGAATAGCAGAATCTAATCATTTTCACTGATAATGCTCGTGATTTTCGCAACGATGACGTTTATATGTAAGATTCTGCGATATTATTAATGTTAGTGATTTATTTACGACCGAGTGCAAATATATTTGGCAAGCTTTGTAGCATGCGTGGCATTATGGGCGAGCCAAACATAGTAAATGCCAGAAATTTGTGAGACAAGTAAGAATAGATTTTCGATCAAGTTTCTCTAACTGCTTTCGTTCATTATACCAGCGTTTTAAAAGATGAGCTTCAAGTCTCAGTTCCTGTGAATTATTTAATAACAAATATGTAAATGAGTCAGTGAATATCAGATAATCAACAACAAAAATAAATAGGCAAGTGATACATAATTAGCCGTAGTAAATGAGCATGTTACATATTTTTCTGTAATAATTTTTATTAGAAGAAGAACAGCCAAAATGTTTACGAAATAAATAATGTGATGAAGCTGGTATGTATTCTGCACAGAGCAAAGACAATAGCAACTTTGACATAATCTTTCGTTGACTTCATGTTCCGGTGCAAACTGAGCATGCAATATTTACGATATAAAACCACAGATGATGTATAAGATATGCTATATTAATTTAAAATATATGGTATTATATTATAGTAAGGACATTGTGTTGTATAACCATTACATGAAGATAATTGATTGGGGGAATGCATTAGTTGAATTAACTATAAGGAAGGCGAAGGAACGATGTATTTGTGAAAATATTTTTTATACTTAAACAGAAAATATGCCGAATGAAAATTATCACCTGCTTCTGAAATCAATATAATCAATGTATCAACTGTCTAATTGTACCTATTTACTATGCCTCCCCACGGGACAGAGTTAGACACCAGGGTCGTTTTTTAACGTGGAGAAAAGGTACAAAAATAAAAATTGTCTCAGTCGTGAAGGATTTCTCCTCCACTGAAAGAGAACAAGAAATTGAAGTGCAGCATCTGAAGAACAGATGGTATTTATTTGCTCCCCCACCGAGCAAATTAGGCACAAGACCGATTTTTAATGTGAGGAGTGAAGGGGAAATGGGGACCAACTCCCCGGGGAGTAGGGAAGCTGGATAGTGACAATTGGTATGAAGGGTTGCCCCTACATTGACCAAGGTCTTATATGTGGGGTCGCCCCCACATATGGTCTTTGCTTGCAGTATCTGTCGGAACAGATACTACACTTTGATCTTGTTTATATATTTTATTGAGAAAGAAAAAATAGAACATAAAAAACGTACAAAAAATTCAATTCAACAAAATTAGGCACAAGGCCCTACAAGAAATTGGGAGGGGGAGGGTACAGGGTCTTTTTGACTATGTAACAGATGAGACTTTGAAGTCTTACTCTTGACTGGCAACATTTACCAAAATACCTCAATCACTCTGTGGATCCTAATCTAACTAATAACCCCAGCGTTCAATGTAAAATTTAACTATGTACAATTTGTATATTCATTTCTGTATGTTGTGTGTGCATTTGTGTGTGTGTGTGTGTGTGTGTGTGTGTATGTGTGAGAAAATAAAGTTCGATTTCATTAGAAAGAGTTCTTGAATTAATTGGCATAAAATGTTCGTGGAGTGGGAAACAACTAATGAAAATGTTCATTTCAAAAATAAGGAAAAAACTACTAATGTGTTGTTAGTAAGACCCCCCTGTACTATTCTATGTGGCTAGATCCCGCACTGTTTTCACGAAAACAAGCAGAGCATCCCTAATGGGGTTTGGGGAAGTCGCCTTAATGGAGGTGGGAGAAAATAAAGCAACGGATGGAGGGGGTAGGAAGGTGACCTCTCAGTAGGGGGATGACCGGGGGCATCAGAAAATAAAGATGAGGAGCATGGGGGTTGGGCAGACTCAGAGGTTCTCTAATACCAAAAAATAAAATCAGGACCACGATCTCATTTGTACCACCAGTCAAGAGTTACTTTACTGAACTTATAATGCTAACCTAGCCGGGATGGGTTCCGTAGGACCCAGCACCGCCCATGCCATGCCTAAGGAGGGAACACGTATTGAAACTTGGCTCCTCGACGGATGCACAAACTAGTGCTGTGCACCCACCTCTTGTCAAATTCCACTCTAGGCAACCTCTTCCAATCGCATCTGATCTTTACTTTAAGCAAATGTTTAAAGTAAACGATCAGATCCCGATTAGGAACAGATGTCCCTTCGTGGACCAACTTGAGGCGCGTGATCCAAATGGTAATGCGCGCTACTGCTAGGATCGCCAGGAAAACCAAACTTTCCTCCCTGGGGAACGGCGGCTCCATGTTGTACACAAAAGTTCCTACGTCGAGATCGAGCAGGCACTCGGCATCGATGCGAGCTGTTACCCCCTCGACGTACCTTAATAGGGGCTGTATCACGCTGCAACTAAAAAAACGCGTGCTCGATTGTTTCGGGCTCGCGTTCGTCACAGCACGGACAGAAGCAGCTGGTATGTTCTTTATAACGGAAAAGTACGTCGAAGAGGGGCAGCGCATTTCGGACCAGTCGCCAAGTCAGGGAGAATTCCGAGTTATTCAGAATCTCCCGTCCCGGCGCCCAACACCATTGAGAACGGACAACCTCCATCGAACATCCCATCCGCCTACAAAGTGGATCCTTCGCGGTCCCATCCACTAAATCCCGATACAGTTTCTTCCTTGGCTGATCGAGGACATTGGCCCCCGGCAAAGCTCTAAGAGCGGTTCGGCATTCGGAGAAGAACTTGGACTCCCCCATTCGGTCTACGACGACCTTCTACCGAAGGGTTGGGTTTGAGATTGGGAAACGAGTTCTCAACCACAGGGACCTAAGGAGCGTCTCCTTCAAGCGAACGACCCAGGAAAGCCAATCTCTCGGCGTTTCTATGACACAAGAGACTGGGCTGACCCAGGCCTCCCTCGCTCGGATTTTGAACACAGACCTCTCTGCAGACATAATGCTTACCCTCGTTCCACAAAAGTGAATCGAGGCGCCCTTGTAAGCGGGTTAGTCGTTCTGCAGGGAGAGGAAGTACAGACAAACAGTAAAGGATGAGCGGAAAGACGTATGTAGCACACGCCTCCCTTCAAGGACAATTTCCTTCCAATCCAAGTCTTTACTGACGATTTGACCTTAGACTGTACTTCCGACCAATTCTTTTCCAGCTGAAGTCCCGGTCCAAACCAGACACCGAGAATGCGGACCGGTCCATCGGTCCAGCTGAAAATACCTGGAAGCGAGTTTACCCTTGTCCAGGCCCCCAACCACAGGCCAACAGACTTGCTACGGTTGAAGATAGCCCTTGTTACTTCTTCGTATCGAGCGAGCGCCTCGACCACCGCTTGAACGTCCGTGAGGCAAGACAAGAACACGGTGACGTCATCGGCGAACGCGGACACCCTGGCTCGTGTGCCTCCAGGGAGAGCTATTCCGCGCAGGACTGGTGTAGCCGCCTCGTCCCTTAACTTGCGAAGGAGGGGTTCCAACGCCAGGACATACAACAGAGGCGACAGCGGGCAACCCTGTCGCACCGACCGAGAGACAGCGAATGACTCCGACAGCTTACCGTTTATCTGCACCTCTACCGTCGGCCTGTCATACAGAACAAAGATCCACTTGCGGAAGTCCGGATTAAATCCGGCGGCCTCTAGCACAGATCCTAGGAACCGATGGTCGACCCTATCGAATGCCTTGGACTGATCCAAACTGATCAGCGCGGATTCGGCGTCGTCTTCTGTCCCCTCTATGATCGAGCGTATCAAGTGCAAATTGTCTTGAATCGATCTCCCCTTCACAGCATAAGTCTGGTCCGGTTCGATCAAGTCAGTGATGGCAACTTGCAAGCGATTCGCAAGAATCTTTGCCAAAATCTTTAACTCTGTGTTTAGCAGAGTCAAGGGCCTAAAATCATCAAAGTTTTCCCTCCCACCATGCCGTTGACCTTTCCTCAGCAATGTGATCACACCCTTGGTTACCTGCCCAGGGATGGAACCCTGGGCAAACCAATGGTTGAACATATCCTTCAGAATAGGGACCAACATGGGCGACAGCCTCAAGTAAATCTCGTAGGGTAAACCATCAAGCCCCGGGGATTTGTTATAGCCGACCTGCTTCAACGCAGTAATGACCTCATGTTCAGTAATAAGACCATCACAGCTAGCCGCCCGAGCCGCCGTGAGGCGGGGCGAGTCAGCCAAATAGCTGCCAAACTCATCAACCCTGAGTCCGGGTTGTTGGGTGAAGCGCACCGATAGATGCTCCCGAAACCCCTCGCAGATCTCCCGAGTCGATACTAAGGGGTGTCCTTCCAGGTTATGTACTTTACGAATGTACCCATCCGAACCGCGCCTTAAAGCAGCCTTACGCTCAACAGCGTCAACATTCACACCCTCGTTAGAAACTTTCTTTAACCTAGCCCTAACTACTTGACCTTCATACCGCTCGCTAGTCAAGCGGTTGAGATCTTGTTTAGCTAGTGCTAACTCTAGGGGGTCCCCCCTCAGCCACCCGGGTCAGCTTATCCTCTAAACGCTTCTTTGCCTTAGCCTTATCTATCGCGAGGCGTTGGCTATACTGGACAGAGAAGCGCCTAATTTTGGACTTGAGACTAACCTACCACTTACTCCCTGTAACCGCCCCAACTTAAGCCCGCTGAATTAGCTCAGTGACCTTCAACCGGTAGTCCTCCAGCTCCAACAAGGTGCTGTTGAACTTCCAGTATCCGGCCAGTTTAGGCCTAGCACTTAAGCTCAAACGGGCCATAACAAGTTTATGGTCCGAGTGTCCTAGCAAGTGGAACGTGGGGCAAGATAGGAAGTCTACATCACCTCTTCTAACTAACATCCGATCCAAGTAAGTGCTTGGATGGGAAGGCACTACAGGATGCCACGTCCACATCTCCCGCCCCGGATGATCCAGACGAAATCTGTCGACGAGATCGCACGAGGCAATCAGGTCAGACAGACTGCTGTCACACTACGCCGACCCGCTAGTCTCCCCGACCTTATCTATTTTGGGATCAAGGATTGCATTCCAATCCCCCATTAAAACTAACCGTTCCGGATCCACTAAGAAGCCCTCCAACCGTCGAAAAAAGGTTGCCCTCTCTACAGCAGCATTGGGAGCATAAACAGCAACAATCCGAAAAACACTACAATTAACAGCAACATCAACAACAAGCGCCCGCCCGTCCTCGCCTGCGTGAACAACATTCACCGACGCTGACAGGGTGCGACTCACTAGCAAGGAGATTCCACGACTATAGGTATTGCCATATGCTGAGTAGACATCGTAATCGTTTACCAGCACCTGACAATCCCCGTCACAAACAAAGTGGGTCTCCTGGATAGCGGCAATATCTACCTTTAGGGACACCAAGTCTCTAGCAACGCGCGAGGCCTTGCTTCACCACCTGATGCCCCTCACATTCAATGTAGCCAAGTTCAAATACATGATCACTTACCTCAAGCACTGTCACAGACGGGTCTGAAATCCTGGGCAGTGAGGACATGGCAGGCCTGGCCAAGGCTGCCGGTAAGTAAATCCGATGAAGGTGATCCATCCTTTGCCACGCCCCCCACGTCCAGGGGGGAGGTTAGTTTGAGTGGCCTGTATAGCGATGGGTGTGCATACATGGGGATTCTACCCTCACATTTAAAGAAAATGTTGGTCAGTGAAGGATGGTCCCTATCCACCAGCTGCTGGCCTGGGATCGCATTCTTCGCTGCCTTAATCATTACCCACATTCCTCCAGTCCTAGCGTCCTTGTTGACCCTAACGAAAGTGGTCAACAAGGGAGCGTCCTTGAATTTAGTGGAGTCTGTTACTATGTCTCCACCGACTTTTTCAAAGTTTTTAAGTTTATTGTACCGAACCTTCTGTTGTCCTTTAAGGACCGGAGCCGGTTGGAGAGGGTCTGTTTCACAAATCCTGCTTCCTGGCAGGAAGGGGAGCTTTTTGGTCCGTTCAGTGCGGACTTTGGGAGTGGAGGAGGGGACCTCTTTTGGTTGATGGGGAGGCTGAGCGCTTGGGGAGGGGGTAGCCTGCTCGTTTTCTTCTTTTTGGCTCCTGTCACGGGATGAGGGGCGGGAAGAGTTTCTTGGGGTCTTTATAGGAGAGGGGGAAGGTTGTTCGGGTTGCTGGGGTGTTGGGATCACAGGGGGCTCATCCTGTGTTGTTGTTGCGAGGGAGTCCTTCTCAGTCTCAGTGGGGGTAGGAGGGTTTGCGCGTGTCTTACGGCTTTTCCTCCTCCTGGCCCTCCTGATCTCTGTTGCGCTCAGGGCCATAGAGACTGTTGTTTTCTCTTCCTCTGCCTCTGACGCGGCCTCCTCCTCAGATTCTGGTAGTTTCCTCTTGTTTGAGGAGGAGGGTGTCTGTGTGTCCATTTTCTCCGTCTCGCTCTTCGGTTGTTCTTGGTCTTGAGTGACTGTCTGCAAGGATGGCTGTTTGTTGATCTTGCCTTTCTTTACAACCGTCACCCAGCCTGTCGGTGCCTCTGGAGGATTTGCGGCCGGCGCGGGAGCAGCGGCTTGATTTGTTGTCACGCTTGTTCCCGCCGCTTTTGTGGGCTTCTTCCCTCCATTCCTCTTTGGACAGTCCTTCGCCATATGCCCTTGTTGTGTGCACAGCCAGCAATGAGGCCTCCTCCCTTCCACTATAAGGGAGAGTGTCCACTCTCCGAACTTGAGTGTGGCTGGGATGGCGTAGAATCCAGCCTTGTCCAGGACCATCTGTACTTTGTAGTCCCCGGTCATGATGTTTCTTAATCCGCGGACCGTGCTGACTTCCTCTACATCTTCATACTGGCTTAGGATAGGCCCCAGTTGTTTGGCCTCCATATAGCAGGGGACGTTTAGAGCAGAAACATTTGCTCTCCTCTTGTTCATATAGATTGGTTGGAGCTTTATGTTCCTGCTCTGATGGCAGGCCCTGGACAGCCTGACTGCGTCTTCGGAGGTGGGGAGAAGAACATCCCACTGTGCGTAACACCTTCTACAGATGTAGTTGGCGGGAATGTTCTGTTACAGCCATACGTTCATCATGGTGTCCTTGTTGACGCCCGTCAGACCCCTTGTCTTGGTGTCTGAAGTTATCAGCGAGAGCACTCTTTTCTCCAGAACTTCCACTTGACCCGGGAGGGGTTGGATGTTGTTCCCCTGGGTATACTCCGTGTAAGTGGAGTCGAAGAGTTCTCTGTAGTCTTCGGGCGTCAACTTCCCTTGCTGCTCTTTGGGGCCCCATGCCGGTCCTCCATCCTGGTGGGTGTCAGCTGGACTCGGGTTGGGGGGCGTAGCTGGTGTTGTGGGGCTCTCTCTTGTTATGGGCATTTTTGGTTTCGGAACTGGGCCGTTACCAGGAAAAGTAGGCCATTGTGTCTTTGGCGTTGTTTCGTCCTGGCTTGGTTTGCTCTCCGGGCCGCTCCCCTTTCTTATTTTCTTTCTTTGCTGGGTGGCTATCCCCTTGGGGGATGAGGTGTCTCCCCTTCTGGTGCCATGTTCCCAGCTGGAGCCTTGGTGAGTACTGTCAAGGGTGTCTCTCCTTCCAGCTTGCTTTTGTTACCACTGGCCGGAGAGTCACCCCTTTTCCGTATTTGGTCCTCTTGGGGAGTGTTGGGGGGCCAATCACTGTCTTCCCCGCCGAATAGTGAGCAGATGGAGGCTATTACATCTTCATCCAGCGCCTCGGTTTGGTCCGCGGTGCTGTTTTCCTCTTTTTCTGTTGGGGAGTCGCCCTTTGGGGGAGCGGGGGATGGGTTCCCCGGTCTTCCTTCCTTGGTTCTGCCGTCCTGGGGTGCAGCTGGTTGGCTGGGTTCTGCACTTTCCCCAGCTAGTGACTTAACGGCAGCTTTTTCCGCTGGGTTGCCCTCGTGGGGAGCGGTTGCAGATGCTTTTCGGGGGGTCGCCGCGGGCTGCGGCCCTACCCTCCCGCTTTCTTCCAAGGTCGCCGCGCGCCGGGGCCCTACCTTGTTTCCTGGCGCCGTCTCGCCGGGAGATGCATCAGCTCCCTCACATAGGGAGTCGTTCGCAGTTGAGATGCTGCGCATTTGGGGTGACGTACCCCTCCTGCCTGGCGGTTTCACTGGCCGCTGGCGCGGACCAAAGTGTAGTGGGGGAAAAGAAAACCCAGGGGAATGGAGGGGGAGGAGGGGGAGAAGCGGACTTTGAAGAAATTAGAGTTTTTGACTTCCCCTCACGGGGATGTCGGGTTAGCAGCTCAGATCCCCCCGTGAGGGGGGAGAGCAGAGAAGAAAGACGCAGTGGGTGCTAGCGGGTCAGAGTGCCGCGTCGCAATTAAGAGAGAGAGGGGATAGGCATCCCTGCCCACAGAGGGGAGCAGAAACGAAGCACCCGCCCTACCCCACGTCACCCTACCCACTAACTTACCCCAACGGAAGCGAGAAAGAGAACCCTGTCTGCTCGATCCACTGGGAGAGCAGCAAAGATAGACAAAGTTGTGGGCCTGGCAGGTCAGAGTGCTGCTCAGGCAATTAAGTGTGGAGAAATTAGACCCTCCCCTGTCTCTAGAGGGAAGAGACCGGAACGAAGAAAAAACGCATGCAAAAAACAACAAAAGCAGGTCTCAACTACCAGCTAGTGGTGTTGGTCCCGAGATTCCAGTCTCCCAAAAAAGGGGGATCGGTTTCCGGTCCAAGCTCCCACAAATGTGGAGTCGGTCCTTTAGGTCCTGACTCCCCAAAGGAGGGGGTCGGTCCTTGCTAACGAAGGTTAGTATGAAAACACCTTAACCTAGCTCGAAAGCCCGGTGGTGGGTCAAGTTTAGTAACTGAGAGAACAGATGGTATTTATTTGCTCCCCCACTGAGCAAATTAGGCACAAGGCCGTTTTTAATGTGAGGTAAAAACCAGACTGGTACAAATTATCTTAAGTGCAGTATCTGCCGGAACAGATACTACACTTTGATCTTGTTTATAACTTTATTGAGAAAGCTTTGATCTTGACCAAAAGGCCAAGTAAAGCAAGTGTCTAATTGTAATATGAAATTTAAATAGCCTTGATAGTAAGACGCAGTATTTATGGTGAGCCTGTTTCAAGGTGCTAGGAGAATACGTCATGACAGGAAAAACCGACGCAACGTGGACAATCGGTAAATGTATTTTAGATTAGATTCTGAAATAAGTAGATATGTTTCCCATCGCTAAAAGAAAGCGAAGCAATAAGTACGTTTTAAAATCATAGTGTATCGTTCTTTTTGTGTGTTTAATAAAATCCGTGTTCATACGTAAATGCATGTTAATAGTAAATGCTGCATATGAAAATAATTATCATATGTTTTTAAGAGAGCATGTGTTTTGACGCGGAGCATTGACTTACCGGTTCATATGTTCACACTATTTTTTTTTTTACATATAATAGTATATGCACTTTGTTCATGTTTCTCGATTTCACCTTGCTGGAGAAAGCCAACAGCCTCCGTTTAAGAATAAATAACACCAACATCTTAATATACTGAGTCATGGATTTGGGAGCGACTACATGTGAGTTTATTAATTTCCATATTCATTTGAAAAACGGGCGATAATAAATAACTTTATTATTTTATGGTTTACTTAGTAATCTTGTTAGCGTGTGTGCATAATGTATCTGCCTAACTCATCTCTACTTATTTAATTTACAGATTTGAAAATAGAAATACTGAGTATGTGAAAATAAAGCGCTCTTTCGACCTGTTTTTTTAGCCGGAAGAAATTGATTCTTAGGTGTTCAAATTGAACACAAAACAGTTGACCTGTGCAATGCTTATGGATTAAATCATTACTCTTTGGTACTTTTGCACCTGCAAAAGATTAAATATTCATCGCTGGAAGTTGTCTAATACGTTACTATTTTGTTTCTATCCATCCCTAGCTCAGACTGTAACGACACTGGAGAAATAAATGACGACCAAGATTGGAGCGTTTTATGTTTTTATTCGTCTAACAGATGGTATCAATTCATTATAACTTGTGAAATCATTAATGTATAATAAACTAGTAGGCTGCCCGTCGTTTGCCTGCCGTAAATTTCGCATAAGTATTATACTTTGATTCTTGTAGATATTTTAATTAGTAGTATAGTAAATACTCCTTGTTTATTATTTCCCAAGACATTGTAATTATTTCAAAAGTCATAAAATTTTGTTTCTGGAACCAGCTATTAAATGGAAACAAGGATGATTATCTCTTCAGCCTTTTTAGATAGTTATCAGTTCTGGGTTGAAATCATCGAAGCTACTGAGATATGGATAAAAAGATTTAATAAAAATGACATTTATCTGTAGATGAAAAGTTAACTTGTTCTATTCGAATTACCCTTACACGATCAACTGTTTTGTTTAAATGTTTATCGCTTAGCGGCAATTATTTCCGCGTATAAAAAAGTAAGAGCGTGATACGATTCCAAATGCTTTGTATATCAAATTTAAACTGAAGAGAAAATAAAAAAAAACGGTTTGGTAAAAACTTTTCGCATCCAAACGGGCAAAACCAAGTTAATATATTTCATATTTTGGGGTGCTAAAATGTTTCCATCATAAATTCGACGCAATTATGCAGAATGTGGAGACTATGAATGATGAGAATAAAGCGTAATAGTGGACTGAAAACATCTATTGGATATGAAACTATAAATAATGAATCAGTTATTAATTAACTCATTTTAAAGAGATATGAAAATTTGTAATTTTCATTCAGTCACTCGCATATTCCTGGCAGAATAGATTAAGAGATTGGTTTTAATAAATTCATATAGTAAACAATGGTCGAAGAAACACGTAAGAGATAGTCAAAGACTAAAAATTTAGAGGTAGGTAGATAGTCAATATTTAATATAAAA
>NC_136485.1:146719058-146726558 GCF_053919585.1 Euprymna scolopes
CTCAGTATTATTTTGCTATCTTGCATTTTATACCTAACTATATTTAGAGTTTCTTATAATACATGTACACACGCACGAGTGGCGTGCAATAAGTAATGCCCTGTTCAACTCCCCATAGAAGTAAAATAACGAAACTTGGCACGGTCATTAGTCTTTCTCTACATGAGAAACGCCCAGAGTTATGCATTTCTCCCATCGTTTGATGCAACTCAGGAGACTGTTTTTGTATGAACACCCCAGGTTAGTCTTCCAACCACGACGTAACTTCAGAAATCAAGGCTGCATCATCTGGGAAACGCTTTACTTTCATAAAAAAAACATGGTTGGGAATAGATGAAAGTCAGAGGGTGCAAGGTCAGGAGAGTAGGGAGGATGGGGAGAATTTCATAACCACACGCCCTTGCTTCTGATTTGGCGACGTGTGAGTTGTGGACCGGAGTGTTGTTCTGCAGGAGGAGGGTACCTATGCTGAAGTTGCCCCGCCTCTTGAGTTTGATAGCTTCCCTTAATCTCCTCAAAAGTGAAGCCTTATAACTACTGTAATTATGGTACCCCGGCCAGAAAATCTATCATCACTATTCCGCCCTGGTCCCAGAAGACTGTGAGCATGACCTTGCCAGCGGAGGGCTGCACCCTTGCCTGCTTTGGAGGTGGGGAGTCCAAGTGCTTCCACTACATTGACTGGGTTTTGGTCTCTGGATCATAGTGATTGCCCAAGGTTTCGTTATGTGTAATCAGTTTTTTGAAAAATTTGACTCATCTTCTTGGCACATCTCCAAATTCATCCTCGAGCACTCGACGCGTTCTCGCTTCTGGAATGGTGTGAGCAACATGGGAATCAATCTGGCAGACACCTTATGCATATGCAAATGCTCATTAATGAACGATTCCACAGACCCTGTACAAATCTTGATATCTGTGGCTATTTGGTTAATAGTAATGCGCCAATCTTCCAAAATAGCAGCATCAACTTGACGGACAGATGCCTCATCAATAACAGAGGAGGGGCGACCAGGTCTTGGAGCTGTTTCCACAGACTTCCGGCTATGTTTGCATTCACGATGCCAGCGTTTTACAAGATCATATGATAGGGGCATTAACACTATAAGTATCTTTACTTTCATCAAAAGTCTCCTGTTGTGTGCGTCCTTTCAAATACAAAAACTGGATCACTGCTTAACATTCAACAGACTCCATTTCACACCTGACTCAGTTCAAACACCTGTAAAACAGAAACTACAATTAGTCATATCTGCATATACTGCTAAGAAGTGTCTTAATATGTGTATATGTATGCATATATATATATAAATATATATATGTGTATATATATATATATATATATATATATATATATATACATATATATATACTAGCAAATGTACCCGTCGTTGCCGGTGTTAAAAAACAACCTACAGAAAATGGACTCTGATTTATGACAGTATGATAGGTTATGTAAAGGAAGGGTTGTAAAAATGTAGCTTCGAATTCGGGGGTATCAAAACCAAAGAAAAAATGATGAAAGTAAAAAAATAAATAGATAAACCCCATAATTTATTATACCTACCTGTGCACACTGAAAAACCTCTCACAATATTGTGGATCTATATTAAAAACCCTTGTTAAACCTTGTGACATATTTCCATTATACGGAAGTCAGGCGCGAACGGACACCTCATAATTTTATTTTACTATATTTCTTCAAGCTGAAACATAATTATCAAAGTATACTTACGCAGATATATATGAAAAGTCTTTAGTAAAGTTTGCGCCAATTTTATTCTATGGAGGCCAGGCGCGAACGCAGACCCCACAATTTTATTATACCATCCAAATTTAAGCTAACGCATTCTTATCAAATTATTATTATGTGCATCTATATCAAAACACTTGTAAACCTTTTTTTTAATTTTTACATTTTCATTTTCATACTTTGTTGGACAGCCGCGTACGCAGACCCAAAAGTTTTAATGAATTATCATTATGCCAGATCAAACTTACTCATTCCTGTGTCTCTATACATCTTCTATCATTATATATAGTCAGTTTTCTATAATATTCAACCATATAGTAGCCTATTCCTGACCAGCACACACAGATGTTTGGCTTTATATATATATATATATATATATATATATATATATATATATATATATATATATATATATATATATATATGTGGATATCTCAAATATTGTGTTATAACAAATAGCATATTTTTATACTTAAAATTCGACTCAAAAGGTATATGTTAAAAAAATAAAAATTTGAAAACGGATTGTGGGTTTTATTTGCTTCGTCGACATTTCTAAATTGCTAAATAAGAAGTTTTATTATTTATTCGTTTCTTTCCCCGTTTTTCGAATAAATTTATGAGTTGTTAAAAACGTGGGCCACGTACAAACCCTTCATCGAGAAAAGACATGTCAGATTAACAATGCATTAGCCAAGACGGTTTTGGTACGCACCGACATTGGACCAGGAGATTCGGCATAAACGTTATTTCCGCGCTGATGAACTCCTAGAAGAAAACAACTCAACAACTAAAGATTTAAGACGATAAATGTTTCATTCATCGTAATTTGTTTTACTTGCTCGTTTGTATAAGCAAGTTTCAAGTAACGATAGCGTCGGAAACTCTGGAAAGTTTCCAAGAGCTGAAGAGCATAATGTCAGCTGACCGAATGTTAATTGGGAAACCATGGTGCCTGTTTCAAAAGATAGTAATACACTTCTTGTTTTCCTTCCTTACTCTTTCGACAGATACAGCTAAAATAGTGATGAATTGGCATCCTCGCTAACAGGTTGCCAACAAATGATGTGATACACCGGCGAGTTTACAACTGTTCTTAGTCTGATGAACAGTAGGTGATAAGAGATATACAAACAGCTCCAGACATCGTTGAAATAACTTCTGTCTCAAATATCAGAACGGACTACGAGTCATAATCGTTAAAGAGTTCCACACTTGTATGCTATTAGGAAATACACATGCATGTGATGGGGTTTAATAATACCACGTGGTGTTCGTTTTTATTTATATACTAAGAGATTTACTGGGCATCGCCGTGTATTAAACATATTCTTGATTTCCGTAAAAAAAGAATTTAAGTCTTAAGGTAATTGAGAGATGTGCATGTGAGTATTATAATTTTCTTTTTCGAAAAAGTTAACTTACTTAAAGTAAACGAAAAAGTAAACGAAATAATTGAGCTCGAAATCGAAACCAAAATATAAAGAGAGTGAGTCAAGTATGATAACCATTCGGAAACATTGCAACAATTTTTAAAAAGAGATTTCAAACCTACTTACACTTAATATAATGAAGCTGTTTACGGTTCGCGCATGTGCTGTAAATAAAGAGTTGACAAAGAAAACATTCTGAAGGCCATAAGGCAGATTATATTTCAATTTTAACTTTTAAGATAAACTTTTATTAAATGAACAAGGATTAAAAGGTTCCCACATGTTTGAACAATCTATATACGAAGGTAGAATTCTGTTAATCAGAATGTATGTAGTTATATAGGTTGAAAATATTTCTGACACACTAACATACATCCTCACTTATATAGATATGATAGAAAACATCACTTTCGGTCAAGTCAATGAGACATCACATTGTCTATCTAGATTTATCTTAATAGTTTTTTCTGTTGGCCTCTCTAGTTGCTTGCCGGTCTCTGCCTGTCACTTTCTGCATACATACTTATATGTATATATATATATATATATATATATATATATATATATATACATATATATATATATATATATGTATATATATATACATACATTTATATAACTAAATGCATTCATATACACTTACATTTATATAAATATATACATTTATATACACCCATATATATATACACATTTATCTACATATATATATATATATATGTATAGTTATATGCATATATATATATATATATATATATATATATATATATATATATATATATATATATATATATATTACTCATGGTACTGAGCATATCTGTGGTTTAAAGGTAGTCAGTTTGACTAAGTGCTAGCTCGCGATATCCCGGTCGCTCCCTCATTGGGCATCGGCATTTAATACTTTTATGATTGGTAAATGTTTAGAATTGATTTTAATATAGTTGCTCTCAACAGTGATATTAATTGCAAATGAAAAGAGATAGCTTTATACGGTGTTCACCTCACATATCATGCGGTAATCGTACATTCCTGCACTGATATTAGAAAAAGAACGTCATGGCTGTGTTTGTATGTATAAATCAATATTACTTATAAGTATCCTGGACCTCTATAATGCCACCATTCACCCATGCACAGAGTATTGTTGTCATATTTATACTGGTGCATAATATTATTTGTTTCTCACTCCTCGACAGGGTGTAACAGAAACTTGGAACCTTATATCTCATTAAGTGTCATCCCGGTATTAAGCTCTGTTCCACCAATGACCTGTTGCACCTCTCTGCTTGTTTTACAGGTATTTAATCTCTTGTACGCCCTTGGCGGAAATACTCCCGTCAAACCTGACAACAGCATGTTACACAACTTCACATTAGAGATCTCAATATGTAAGAAAACATGGCACTCTAATAGTTTTTTTCCCAAGAACTGCAAGAGTTTGGGATTCTTTTCCCTCTTCCCTCTTCCTCACATTACTGGCATGTAGAAGTTATAGAGTAATGTAAACAGACATGTTGCTGCACAAGCCCCCACATAGTATCCCTGTAAATGCAAAGCCCCTGATAGTTCTCCCCTATATTAAAGGTGCCCTCTGGGTTGTTTGGGGTCGAAATGCCATTAAAAATTGTGTATATATCTATCTATCTATCTATATATATATATATATATATATATATATATATATATATATATATATATATATATATGAGCAACACTAAATGAGTCAATTGCTATTTTTTGTCAATATTGACGGATAAAACCTTTAATGATTTATTTTAAACCTCTATAAGATATGGAGATTTTGTTATGAGAATTCATTAAATTGGTCATATATATATATATATATATATATATATATATATATATATATATATATATATATATATATACATGTGTGTGTGTGTGTTTGTGTGCGTGTATGTCAGCCCCTTTAAGACACTCGTTTCTTATCGTTGAGCACTTTTATTAAAATTAAGTCGTTTTATTTTGCTTTTAGGCACTGATCATCATATAATGAGTAATTCACTCTGACTCAAGTCAAAAACATTTTAAAATAGCATGTTTTAATGTCAACGTTATTTCACGAGGTTTAAAGTAGCCGAATGGATACCGTCTTTGCTAATGAAGCCAGGGATTGCTTCTGTCACCGGGTTCGAATCAATAGACCGATGTTAACTGTGACCCTCTTCACTTCTCTAAACGATGAACTGTGGGTATTGAATACTTACTATAGTAAATACTTAATTCATATCAGCACATGCAATTTATAACAATCGGATTCAATACCCGTTTGAAAGATAATTTATTTCAAGTCCATGATAACGTAATAAAGTGATCAACGCCTGAAAAACACTTTCAATATTTAAGAATAAAAATTCAAACGCGAACACTCATTATATATATATATATATATATATATATATATATATATATATATATATATATATATATATATATATATACAAAATTTTAGGTATTAAAATTTTATGGTTTGAAAAGATTAATTTTCAAATTAAAAAAAAACAAAACTTTTTATTGTTTGAAAACAAAGTACACAATTGACTAAATCAATTTATTTTGCCCATGAGTTTTTTTATGCTTATTCCTCCCCCCGGAAGAAAAATATTAGCAAATGTTGTTGTATGGTTTGCACCCTTTTTGCTAAACGCTATGAAGATATCAACATTAAAGTTGTTAAAACATTTTAAATACATAGAATAATGGAAATGGACATCAGAAAAAAACAATTGCACTTTTAATCTAAAATTAATGCAAGGTTTAAATGGAAAATACTCGTAGTAAAGTTTTAAGAGATCACAGACATCTTGTACTCCTTCTTGGTAACATAATTACTTCGTCTCACCGCTTTCTGAATAAGTATTCGGGCAAATTATTTGTTCATATATACGGAAAAGATTTTTAAAAACATCTATAATATAAAGCTGATTGTGTGTGTGAGTGCGTGTGGGTGTGTGTGTCTCGTCAGGAATAGGCTCCTATATGGTTGACTATTTTAAAAAATGTTTACATATAATGATAGAAGATTTATTGAGAAACAGGAATGCATATATTCGATCCTGCAGAACGGTGGTTCCTTAAAATTGTGGGGTCTGCGTTCGCGCTTGGTCCACAAACCATGAGAAATAAAAAAATTAAAAATTAAAAAAAAAAACTTTTACAAGGGTTTTTGATATAGATGTACATAATAATATTTGATAAGTATGTTTTAACTTAAACAGGGATGGTATAATAATATTGTGGGGCCTGCATTCGCGCCTGGCCTGCATAATGACCTTTATGAGAAGCCTTTAGATATTAACACAGGATCTGCTAACAAACCTTTAACACATCTAATTTGTTCTCAGCTTACTATTTACTAAAGTGATAACACATTATAATTACTCGTATATTATGTCGAGAATAGCATCATATATATATATATATATATATATATATATATATATATATATAATATAAAGCTGCATGTCTGTGTGCGTGTGTCTCCTATATTGTTCACGGTTTTAAGAAACTAAGTACATATGATAGTAGAAGATGTATCGAGACACATGAACGGGTATGTTTGATCTGGCAGAACGGTGGTTCATTAAAATTGTGGAGTCTGCGTTCGCGCCTGGTCCACAAAGTATGGAAAAAAACAATTTAAAAATTAAAAAAAAACGTTTACAGGTGTTGTTGATATAGATGTATATAAGAATACTTTGATAAGTATGTTTTAACTTCAACGGGGATGGTATGATAAAATTGTGTGGTCTGCGTTCGCGCCTGATCTCCATATAATGGAAGTAGGCACGAACTTTAATAAAGACTTTCCATATCTATCTGGGTAAGTATACTTTACTTTGAAGAAATATGGTATAATAAAATTATGGGGTGTTTGTTCACGCCTAGCCTCAATATAATCGAAATATCTCACAAAGTTTAACAAGGTCTTTTAATATAGATCTCCAGAATATTGTGATAAGTGTTTCAGTGTGAACAGGTATGGTATAATTAATTATGGGGTTTATCTATTTTATTTTTAGTTTCATCATATTTTGCTTTGGTTTTGATACCCCGAATTCGAAGATATCTCTTTACAAACCTTCCTTTTCATAACCTATCATACTTTAATAAACCAGAGTCAATTTTCTGTTGGCTGTTTTTTAACCCATTCAACGGGGGGTACTTTTGCTAGTTTTATATAAGATGCAAAAATTAAATCCAAGTGGTGAATCAGTGTTGTAAATAAAAATGAAAATATATCCGGAGACAAAATAAACGAATTGTTTATCAAAGTATAATTTCCATTAAAAATTA
>NC_136485.1:146739058-146759058 GCF_053919585.1 Euprymna scolopes
GATTTTTTTCTGCAAACTTAAATGTTCAAAGCCAACTAGCATATACCGTGTAAGCTTATCGCTATTTTGATAACATCTGGGATTAAAAAGAAATACGCTTGATTTTGTCAAGAGATATAGAGACAGACCGTGAAAGATAATTATTCGCCTACGTCATTTGTGCTTAGCAAACACATGAAAAATCAAGTCATTTTTTGTAAAGAGCTTAAAAAAAAAAGTTTCCCGTACGAATTCGTCGGATATGTAAAACGACGGATTTTATTTTTGCTACATAAAAACGCGTGCAAATAAAAAAAAGTTACACAAATTTTATTTCGCTGGATTGTTTCCAGTAAGACTAGAAATATCTTTCAACAAATTAAGTTACAAAAGGAGAGCTAAACTGTTTTTCAAACTAAAGAATTGGGAAAAGAAAACTTGGTTGATTTTTGGTTTTACTAAGAAATAATTATTTAAAACAAGCGTTAATTGTAAAAAGAATTCGCATGATGGATGTAAAATTCAAACAGTATCTGTTGGAATTGTTCCAATTCCAGCCAAAGCAAAATCTCGCGTTGCAAAAGCAGCAAATTCAACAAGTATAAAAAGAGATTTAAACAAGCATTTGAAGAAAAATGCTTCAACAACAGAAACGCTTCGAGGAAATATTGATGAAAACACAGATGCAAAGAAAAAATCTGGACGCGACATGTTAACTAAAGCGGACAATAATCATAACGCATTTTCTCAAATGCTGTGTTGGCCGCAATTGCAAGTTCAATTATAATCCAGAAGACGATGTCACTTTTGTCAAGTACTATATACGATATGAGGATATTTTATATCGGATTGTAGTACCTGGAAAAATAGTTAGGCTTTTGCTAAGGAAATTGGGATAAGCCGAGCATACAAAGTTCGTGAATATTATTCTACCAAAAAAGACCAATAAGTTGAGCTTCCAAGAAACATGTACGCTACTTACAGAACTGTTTTCTGCAAAAACTTCTCTTTTCCATAGGCGATATAAATATATGAATGTTATTAGATGGTAAGACAACTACACAATTTATGCAAGTATAGTGAACCAGCGTTGTCTATTTAAAACTGGAGGAATTATCATCAGATAATTTTAAATGTTTAATATTTGTGCAAGGGCTGGTCTTAAATAAAGACGCTGAAATCAGGCACCGTGTTTTAAATTGACTCGTAAAAGAACCGAAGTAAAAACTACAACACTTACCGGAGGACTGTGAACAATTTCTTGCGTTGAAACAAGACAGTCGTGACATAGAAGAAAGCGAAGTGTCGCATATTAAAAATATCCACAAAGAAAAAATCGACTTGAAAAAATAACCACAGGGAAAAGATCCACCTGGACCAATATTGGAGGCGAGGAAATAAGTATCCCTACAAATTCAAATAATCTAACGACTGCCACCAGAAAGGGCATAAAGCATGACATTGTAAAAAAAAAAAAATCTGGTAGAATGTCGTCCATTAAACTTAAGAAAATTGTACCTGAGGAACAAAATATCCGGAAATATGTACAGGTTCAAATATTTAAAATGAAAGTGCGACTACAGCTTGATATTGGGTCTGCCATTTCCATTTTTAATGTAAAGACATGGAAGAGGCTTGCGAGACCCACTATGATTAAATCACATCAAACGGCGAGAAGCGTCAGTGGCGGAAAACTTACCTTCGAAGGAGAATTAGTGACGATTATTTTTTCCAGAACAGGGCCGAAAAAGCAAGAATTTGTCATACGAAAACCAAACAATTTTAGAACTGATCTGTCCGAAAAGTTTAGACTATGATATCTGCCTTTAAGCTTATTTTGTCACACGGTTGAGGATTCGAATGTGCAGCCAGAAAAACCTAAGAGGGAGTTGAAAGAGAATTCCCCAGACGTATGCTCAGGCGGATTGAGAAGGTGTACAAAAGCGGTAGCAAAATTTGACGTAAAAGTAAATTAACAGCCAGTGTTCAGAAATTAAAGAAATGCTTCATACGTCGCTATAGAACAAATAGATGGTGAATTAGAAAGACTCGAAAACATGGGTGTCATCGAAAAAATTGATCGTAGCGAGTGGGCTGCACCAAGGTTTACATCAAAACGAAGAGTAAGGAGATTCGGTTTTACGCCGACTTCGCGACATGCTTAAACAGAGCATTACAAGATCGCCATTATCCTCTGCCGAGCCCTGAAGAGATATTTACGAAACTGAGTGGAGGGAAATATTTTTCTAAAATTAGCCTCAGTGACGTATACTTACAACTTCCAGTCGATGAGGAGTGTTCAAAGCTGCTATGTATTAATAACCATAAGGGAGTGTGCTCGTTCAACAGAGTTACTTTTGGGGTCAAAGTCGGCCCTGCGATTTTTTCGCAAATTATGGACATTATGTTAAATGGGTTGGATTTTGCAGTAGGTCACCTGGACGATGTGTTAATGAAAAGTTCTAGCAAGGAACAACACAAAGCTCAGGTAAACCAAGTATTCAAAAGGATCCAGGATTATGGCCTTAAAGTAAAACAGGAGAAACGTACATTTTGCATGGAGAAAATAAAATACGTGGGGCAAATCATCGATAAACATGGAAGAAGGCCGGATACAGATGGATCGAGTGCAATAAAGAATATGCCTGCTCCAGAATATATTGCGTCGTTACAAAGTTTCTTAGGTTTGGGAAATTACTACAACGTATTTGTGCCAAATATGCATGAACTACGGTCGCCTTTAAATGAACTGTTAAGGAAAGACCAAAAATATCTCTGGACGGAAAAGTGCGAAGAAGCATTTCGGGGAATTAAAGAGACTTTACCGTCTAACTTGTTTCTGGGGCATTATAATCCCAAGCGTGGAATTATAGTTGTAAGCAACCCCAGCTCCTATGGCATAGGAACATGCATTTTATACAAAATGGAAGATGGAAAAGTGAAACCCATAGCACATTCATCCGGATCACATTTGCCAGCCGAAAATAATTACTCACAAATTGAAAAAGAGACGCTAAGCATTATATTCGCGGTAAAGAAAGTTCGTCGTTTCTTGCACGATAGGCAATTCCTGTTACAAACTGACCACACACCATTATTAACGATTTTCGGATCGAAAAAGAGGCTACTGCAACATACGGTGAATATACTCCAAAGATGGGGTACGATACTTTTTAATTAAATTTTGAATAGAATATGTACCATCTAAAAAATTTCATCATGCAGACGTGTTATCAAGGTTAATACCTAAGAATACGGAAACATTGGAGAATATGGAATAGCAGTCATTGAAGCGGATGTTGAAGTAAAACATACGTTATGTGACACAATAAGAGAAATTCCAGTAACGCTTGGTGAGATTAAGAGTGACTATTTTATTATACGACGAAAGAAAGGATCCTCAATAACGGACTGGATGAAGAATTTTATCCAATTTGCGATACCTTCCTTTAATAGAGCCATAGGGCCGTAATTCCTGTGACATGGAAAAGGATATAGAAGAAAAAATCAGGGAGTGTAGAGTATGCGCATTAGCTATGAAAGCTCCTCCGACTCAATTCGGATAGTGGGCAAAACCGGAACGACCTTGGTCTAGGATTCATTTACATTTTTCAGGACCGATGGATGGGTTCTACTATCTCATTGCTGTAGACAGCCGATCTAAATGGCCGGAAGTATTAAAATGTAAGAATCCCACATTCGAGGTAACTATCAACATCTTGTATGAACTATTCGTAAGGTTTGGAGTAGCAGACTGCTTTGTTACAGAAAATGGAAAGCAATTTACGTCTACCGAATTCGGACATTTTTGCGAGGTGCATCTAATCGAACATATAATCATTCCGACATACCACCCAAGAAGTAATGGACTTGCAGAGAAATTCATATATATATATATATATATATATTCAATTGTACTAAATACAAATGAATTACTGGTTATGTCTGCGGCAATATCCATAAGAATTTCGGTAAAAGTTCCTTTTTCAAATGGTAGACGTGATAGATCGATTCAAAGCAGGCTAAAAGCTCGAGCGGAAATTGAATAACTCAATCAGTGCAAATGTAGGGAGGGATTTATGTATGGCCTGATTAGGAAATTACCATATATTTTTTGGTTCAATTTTTTATAAAAAAATGTTTGTGTGTATATATATATATATATATATATATATATATATATATATATATAAATACACACATATATATATATTATTTAGTTTATAACTTGTTGCTTTAGCGTAAGCTTTTTTTATAATTTTGTATATTGTCTGTCTCTTTCGTTGTCTTTATTATTATTATTATTATTATTATTATTATTATGTTTTATTTAATTTTATATCCTGCTGACATGTATTAGGTTGAAAGGCTTTGTTTATCTCGGTCACATAAGTCGCTAGTAGGCTGGTGCAGGTAAGCTTTTGAAGGAGAGGAGGGGTGCGGGATGGGGCGCTTTCAGGCGGATTTTGGGGTGTTTAAGTTAGGGATGATTTGTCAGGAATAGGAGGATATGTGGGAAGGGGGGCAGTGGTTTGACATTTCTTAGGAAGTGTTAATTTATTTATTTTAATCAAAACTATCGGTGGTAAAAGATGGGACATTTTTTATTGTATTATTTATTCTTATTGATTATTAATTTATTTGTGCTTGTTTTTAGGGTTCATTAGGTTTTGAATAGGTGGGTAAGCTTAAATCAAAAGGTTGTTTTCATTTTATTTTATTTTAAAATGTTTTATGTTACTTCAGGTAACTATTATTTTAAATTTTATATATATATATATATATATATATATATATATATATATATATATATATTGCATTTTTGCATATTTATTAAGTTTCTTTTAATTTTTATATATATAATTCATATGGGGGGGTTTGTAGTAAGGCCCTTCCACCTAATACATAGCAGCAGGAAAAATAAATAAAATGAAATAAATAAATAATGATGAGAACAAAATAGACAGAAAATATACAAAATTAAAACAGTTTACGCTAAAGAAACAAATAATGTAAAAATGAATAAATATATATATGCAACATTTTTTAATAAAAAAAGGAATAAAAATATGTTAATTACCTAATCAAGCCATACATAACTCCCCTCCCTACATTTGCTCCAAGGCTCCACACAGCTATTCTATTTCCGCTCCATCATCTAGTATGCTTTTAATCGATCTATCACGTTCACCATTTGAAAAGGGACTTTTTTTCCGAAATTATTATGGATATTGTTGCAGACATAACAAGTAATACATTTGTATTAAATAGAACTGAATATATATATATATATATATATATATATATATATATATATATATATATATGTGTGTGTATGTATTATTGATTTGTAATTCGCCACTTGTTTTCCACTTCTGTCACCAACACCGACTATATTTCATTCCTCGCACTGTGATAGCCGTCTAAATCTCTACTACACGCCTATTCCACACAATGCTCAAAGCACACTACATATCAATCCTATGTATATGTATATGCACATGTATATGCACGTATATGTGTATATATATATATATATATATATATATAATTTATATGAGTGGATGTGTTTCTACGTTGTCTATACAAATATCTTACCAGTTGTTCCGCCTGTATTTTACTGCATTTTAATCGAATATTAACGCTTATTTAAATACTTAATATACAAAAATATTACAATATTAAAAAAATATACTTTTTGGTGATTCAATTTTTATCCATGAATAATGGGAGTAAGATAATGAACGAGCCAATATATTTTTCTGTTATTTGTTATTAGGCGTCAACAAAGAATTTTTCTAAAAACAATAATTACTTGTCCAATATATATTTGTTTCACATTCTTTACTTTGAAACAGATTTTAAATTCTTTGATTTTTTTTTTTTTTTTAGATTAATGCAAATATAACTGTTTTAACTTTTTTTACAACTTCCCATCAGAAGACACACACACACACAAACTCTCAAATAACAAATAAAAAAGAGGCAATAAGTTTCTTAACTCTCCCTTTTTCTTTATTTGTTTTGTTTTTCTTTTCTGGATTATGTATTAGTTTTGGTTAGTTTCGTATTAAGTAATATTTTTTATATTTTCAAGCGTACCTTTAATTTTCTATTATCTCATTCATTGTGTTTGTTTTATATATTTTATTATTGATAATTTTTTTTTGCTGACTTAAACGAATGATATATTTTTAAATTATTTTGTAAACTTCAAGGGTATTTTCTTAGTAGAATTCCCTGCAGAAGATTAACGGAATGCCTCTGCTCGAAGATTTGGAGTAGTGCAATACGTATTACAAATAAAGGTAGGATAAACACTCATTATTGATCGGGAAAATTATAATTTAAATACGTAGCAATTAAAAAAACAAGTTGACGTTCAACAAAACATAAATACGCACCCCCTCTGCGTAGAACAATAACGTTCCACATCTTCACATGTGCCTCCTTCTTTAACATAATGATCATGGGAGCCTGTGATTTGCGAACAGACTGCAGAAAGAAGCAACGGATTAGCGTAAAACATCACTCGTTGCTAATCTTTTTACAAGATTATGATTCCAGTACACTCCCGCTGATGATTTTAGTCTGGGATTGCACTTTCTCATAAGTTTTGACTAAAATGTTTTCCTCACAATGCTATCAAATTTACAGGACAAACAAAAGGATGCGTTTACCACCAGGTATATTTAACTACCACAACTTAGACTCAATTTAATGTCGCTTACCGAGTACACTTTATAAAATATACATATACAAGCAATTTTCTATCTTATATCAGGAAATGCCACCTATGCACAAATATGTTTATTGCATGAAGTATTACTACTCAATTACTGTCTAGATTTTTAGTGAAATGACTAATTTACTATTGAGTCGGATGGTTCCTCATATTAACAGTAATTCCGACAAATGCAATTGATCGGTGATAACAATGATGCTCTTAATGATCGCGTCATAAGATATATCGGTAACAAATGCACTTATTTCTTGAACTGCACAAGCTGCTTTAACAAATATGTACATTTTTTTAAAAACATACATTATAGACAACTGTTGTTATATACGCGGACATCACATTCGTGGGAGTCTGTAGTTCGTTGGTTGTTCGTTATTCGTCTTTACTATCTAAAACTTACATATCGTAATTGAACCGGAAAAACCCAGTAAAATGGAAAAATACATTTATAAACACGCGAGTAAAGCAATTATATGACAATTTTTGCTTGCAACAAAACGTAATGATGAAAATCAAATATACATACAGATTAAATCGCACATAACAAAATTAAGTTGTACAATAAATGAAACCGTATGTCGAACTATTTTTTTTATTTCCTATACGTGATAAAATCGGGAAATTGTTTTATTACCAGTATATCTGGAGAATAGACATACGTTTTACATTAGAGCTTAAACTGTTCAACATTTACAAAATTGAACATTACCTTTTTGCATGTTTGATAAATGAAAACATTCGCTAAACACTACATTAATCAGAAAGGCCGAATTATTACACAGGTAATCTGAGATGAAACATCATTCAACTGAAGAAGACGAAGTGAGCGAATCAAATCATAAGCGTTTTCAAAGAAACAATAAAAGATCGAGGGTTCCCAATTAATCCCTATCAAGATGAATGGTTCTAACTTTGCAAGTTCTTGATAAATGTTCTGTGTCAATATTTGTCTAAAATTCAGATATTGTTAATGGTGTCATCTATGCCGATTTTGTCTGTACATGTATGGCTCTGAATCGATTGTAAAGTGTGCATTAATAACCCCTCTATAAATAAACCATACTAAATGCATTGTTTGAAATCGTATATACCACTTGTTTATATCTACATCCTCTCTAAGAAATATAAACCACACAGCTAAAAATATTGTCTATCAAAGGCACAATAACAGTACATTATTTCATATGGATTCTCTTTGCAAATGGCAAAACAGCAATACATCAATAAGAGAATAGCACCGGGAACGACTGCTCTGTATTAGATATATTCATGCATAGTAGCGTAGTTAAAAATTGGCAAGCCAATTAAAATTGTATATCATCTGCAACCAGATACTCATAAGCTAATGCTCGAGCGAAAATACATTTACATAACGCCCAGCAAGCATGTCTGTAACATCATGGCTTCAGAACTCTTACTAGACACGTACACATGTATTTGATGATTTTAATGTTATCCTTAAAAATTGCATTGATTTCATAATGTAAGCATACACAGCTGGTAGCACACTATTTGCATATAGCACTTCCCGACACACACCGTCACGTTTCTAACCCGTCTTTCAGGTCGTCCGGATTGGAAAGTCTCACTCATAGTCCTATTAAATGAGCATAATATCAGTGTTTTTTGTGACAATGTTTTTTAGATTATTTGCTAATGATTATCGCGTTGTAATATTGATAGACCTCACCTTGAACTGTCGACGGCAAGTAGAAATCATTGCTCCAAGCGAAAATATATTCGAAAAGCATGATTTGTAAGTCATTAGGTATCAGCAGAGATACTCTGTTTAGAAGTGTGTTCTCTTTTCTTAGGCAACCATGTATAATACAGGCTACTGAATAATGCAAAACAGCAATTTAATTGAATATTCCCACACATAACTTTTATAGAAAACCCAACCGCCCCTAATTATTTACCTCTACTCATGCAGCTGTCATTGTTCAAAGGCAAAATTGGTATCAGAAAGTTAAATACGAACAAACAAAAGCACACAAACGTTAGAAATAGTCGTAAATTGAAAGAAGCGTAGCCAAGTAAAAATATAACGCAAACACCTTTAAATACATTTCGTCGCAGAAATTAGGAATCAGCAATTTATGGAATAAATTATAATAATGGTCAATCAACAATTTTCTCATTGTACAACAACCATGGGTTTTTCCGCTCCCGAAAGAAGCTAATATATGTCTGGTAGTTCAACTTTGCGTATGGTCTAAATCTGAATTATCGCTTTGCGATCAAAACTATATTTGCTGATTACAAATTCCCACTTTTCATTGTCGCGATATCTTAAAAACCTGAACACCTCATAGTCGTATACGTCTGAGCTCATCGCTGTAATAGAAAATAAAATATATTTCTCAAAGTTATTAAAACTCTTCAACAAATGCTTGCCCGAACCTTCTTTTTTGACTTGAAATGTGGTTTTATTGAGAACACTTTATTTCTGTTGAATTATTATAATTCAGAAGTTCTGAGTACCTGTAAAACTCAACGAGGTACCTTATGGGCGCGTTCGCCGGTTTATTAGTTCGGTTTTAGGCGGTTCTGATCAGGGACGCCTGAGTAAACCTAACAGACATTCTGGCCATTCAGAACAACTTTCACTATACGAGAGATAAGCCGTTATCTTCTACAGGGGGACACGGGTTATTGGTCGCTTTTGGTTTCTTCCCTCTTTTTTCTCAGAGAGTCCAGGAGTGATGTAACTGAGCTTCTTTGAGTAAAAAAAAACAAACAAAAAAAAACAAAACAAAAGCGATACATGCCCTGTGGCAATCATTAGCATCGACAAAGATTAGCAATAATACCAAAAATGTATGGTTGTTTGTTGCACAAACTTTCAGCACTGTAAACAAATTATGTTCGTGGATTCTGAGACACATAATTGCTGTGGTAGAAGCTCTTACGTCGAAATTCATGGGAGAGCCCACTATATATATATATATATATATATATATATATACAAACATTGATGGCTACATATGTGCATACATGTTTCTGTAATCAGTCGCGTTGGGGGATTACGTCTTCCGGCCAAGAACTATCGTTCTCGATGCATGTAGCCATCAATGTTTGTATGAATAAATGTAATATACCTGCTCTGTTCACTCATTGAGTACTCTTTCGTAGACACATGTTGTTTCATTGGATGTACGTCTAGGAAACTAAACTCTGTTTGCTATATATATATATATATATATATATATATATATATATATATATATATATACTAGACTGCACATGACCCCATTTGTAAGTATATGTTATGACTTCCTATGGGCATTAGATAGTTGGTATTGAGAAAATATATGTTAATAGAAATAATAAATATATATTAGAATGTGAATATTTCTCCCCATTTATGCAATACCGATTTAAACCATATTTTCAGGTAATCTGAAGATAGAAAGGGCACTTACTTAAGAAACCTCCTTAGTAAAGTTCAAATTATAGAGACCCTAAATGACATAATTATACTAAATTCATAAAAGTAACCAAAGCAATAAATAGCTCTATAAAGTCCACAGCAAATGATTATAAATTACTACAGTCTAAGTTTCATACATCAAAAAATAATGTACTTTTCCTCATAATTAAATTAGTTCAAGATATAAAAAAAGTAATAGTCTTCTTCGAAATTCAAAAAATACTTAAGGAACTAAAAATACATCAAAATATGTTTGGCATAATTCCTATTGAAAAAGCGGCGAATAATACAGCTTTTTTTTTTTAATTAAACATAACCCAACTTTGCCCAGCGGGGCAAACTTGAGTTTTTGTAACGGAAAAATATCCAGTAAATAAAAGGTTGTTTAGTATATCGTTATTTTTTTCATTGTTTTTCTTACATTTCGATACACCAAACATGTATATAAATATCACCAAAGATCCGCTGGGTCATAAGTTTCATTTCAATACCTTACTTGCCTGGGTCAGATTCAGGTAGGCTGAGATAAACCGCGTCACACAGACACACACACACACGCAAGACGAAGAGCCATTAGGAAAATTTACAATAAGATTCTTCGGACTTCTATCGTCATATTTTAGTTGTTGTTTTTCACGACATTTCGGTCAATTATTCCTCTGACCTTCGTCAGATTTACCGCGACTGGATACGATGCCGAATCCCCCAACTATATCAGCAGCAATTGTTTCCTTAATTAGCTGTTGTCACCCCACCTCGATTTAGTCAACTACTTCCCTGACTGAGTGTGGATGGGATAGAAACTTCTGCCTCCAAACAATGCACCTCTAGAATTTAAGATATTTCGTATTTCTAGCCACTAGACCACTGGCGCAGAGTGGCAATCAAGTTTGGATTCTTGGTCTTATAAATCTAATTATTCTTTCAATTGTCGGGTTCGTACCGATTGTTATATTATTGAATTAGTTAATAATCCCAAAAACTAAGCAAGAGAGAGGATGTTGGATAAACACCGGCGAGGAGCCACGGTTTAATATACTATTTTATTTAAAATCCCTAAAACTTTATTTCATAGTAGACAAGTGATCATCCCTTTAATTGCATAAAACTATTGTAAATTCGAGAAAACAAGTTGATGCAGCGATTGCAGTTGATTAAATTATTACTGATTACATAGTTTTTCAATGAATGTTAAAATAAACATAAAAATAAGTTGTGTATATAGTTTTAAAAGTTTAAATACTTCCAAGCCTATATTGGTCTGTGGTTCTGTCTGTCTGTCTCTCTCTCCCCCTCTCGATCTTTCCCCTCTCTATCTGTCTCTCTTGCCCTCTCTCCCTCTATCTCTCTCTGTATATATATATATATATATATATATATATATATAAGAAATATTCTAAGGACGCATAATGGTAGTGATGTTATATATGCATAATTTACTCATATAATTGGGACTACATTATAAAAGAGGTTAATTAGATTTTTTTTCAGTTAAATGCAATTGCATTATATAATAACCAAAGTCGTCATTGCTGCGAGTTCCTTTTCAATATAAAAAAGAAAAACATAATTTATTGTATTGACATATACGTTTTCTTTATGGTCACAAGGTCACCGAAATATAATTTCGTCTTTTGTTACGTGTTCGAATTCATAACTCATTTCGCTGCTTTTTATTTGCCGATTGTTAATCAAACCTTATGCTTGCAATCGAGTCCGGAGTCATGGTTACAATCAGTTCACTGATTCTATAAATTCCACTATACGAGAGGAAGTTTCCTTTGTTATTGTATGGGTCGTTTGGCGAGACTTTTCCGACCGAGGTTCTTCCTGTCATAGATTTGGAACGAGTTACTTATCGCACTTAGTCTCTCTTTCTCTATCTCTTTCTCTCGTACTATTTCTTTTTCTCTCCACTCCCTTCAGTCCTTTTCCGTCTAAAATTGCGACGATAAATTATAACGATGTTTAATTCATACTGTAAATCAATAGCAGTTCGCCACCATTGTTCAACGTTCTGATTAATTTTCACCGTGTTGATACGGAATTGATGTTGACTACATTTTATTAGCTGCTTTTGTCACCCCGCTTCTCATTATATTTAACGATAGATGGAATTAGGATAGACCTTATATTGGTCAGCTATACAATGTCTTAATTTATATCCGCGAGCAAACAATTTTCAAAGATTTTGAAAAGCTTACAACAGATTATACATTTTTAATCAATTTTTATCAAATATTATTGAAAAGAAATCATAGCCCGTCTTTATATCAGCGTTTCTTTTTTAGATCAACGCCTGCAATCTTTATACATACGAAAAGCCATATGCTTAGAGAATATAATTTTTATAAATAATTTGTTAGATAGCTTTCAGGTTTGGTTTAATAATCAAGGAGATAGTGATTAAACATAAGTTCTAAAAAAATGTATAACACTAATAAGAATTCTATAACTAAATTAATATAGTTCAAGTATTGGGGCATTTATATAATGCAGTTTTATATGAGCTGTAAAATAAAAATACAATTTATTCATATAATAATTAGAATAAATACACTGTAGAAGTGTCTGGAAAATTATATATTGATCTCTGTTGAAATAGAATCTATAAACATATTCGCACTTGCATTAATTCAGAACCAGATTTTCACATCAACATTCTTGCTTCTTCAAGAAACGTAGGTCAACTTCGTATCCTCGAATCTTTAATTATTTCAAAAAATACTCCCACACTAAACAATAGACTGGAATTGAGCTCCGCTTTTATAATATAAGTTTAAAACATAAGAAAAACAATAATTTAAAAAAAAAAAAAACTTGCTTGAATAGTCATCTCCCTTGATTCACAAACGCAACAAGTATTTCAAACATCAACTGATTTATTTTAACGTTCTCCTAACGTCATTTTTTGTTCTATATTTCGCGGTATCACGTGGAAAACTCTGCGGCTACTTTTCCAATTTTGAACACTCTTCCGCTGTCTTCTCTTGAAAATGGACTAATAAGTCTGAAATATATTGAGATTTATATCATCATTGAATACAACAGAAAAAAAAATTACTGTTGTTTAGAGTTAAAATTTGTGTGAAAAAGAACAAACAAACAACAAAAAAAGAACTTTATTTCTTTTGTTTGCATTTAATTTTACTCTATATAAAAAAAAAATCTCGCATTGTTCTTGGCTTTTAATTTTACCTTATAATTTTCTTCAACAATGCTTCAAGCAAACTACAACCTACTTATATATATATATATATACTAGCGGGGGTACCTGGCGTTGCCCGGGTGTTCCGAGGTGTGTGCTCTTCAATAAAAAAATAAACCCGGCTCGGCAGGTAAAAAAGTTTTGGTAAGTTCGTAGGATCGAACCGGAAACCCTGGGGCGAAGTTTAAAAATAAAATATGAACAAAATTGACAGGTTCCCGCACGGAAGTCGTATAGTTAAGATTTTTTGCGAGCGTTACGACGACGACGACGACGTAGCAATAGCTATTCAGCAGTGGTTTTTAATGAGGTCAATGACCAGGTTTGTTTGTTATAGCCGAAGTAAAAAAAGAAAACATAAAAACGAACGTTAAACCTTAAGCGGGGGGGGTAATCTTAACATCGAAGAATAAAACACCAAAAAAACTAACGTAAGGCAAACGAACGATGTTAAATGTAAAAATCGGAAAAACAAAAAACGAACGTTAAAAAAAAAAACACGTGAAATTGCTTAAAATTAAAAAGTAAAAAGAAAACATAGAAAAACGAACGGTACGTGAAACATGGCTGAAATAACACTGGTTCAATATTTAAATTAAAAAAATCGAAAAAGAAAAGACATCTCACACCACGATTCGAACCCAAAACGTTTAGATAATGACCCAACGCGCTAACCAACTGAGGTAACACGATGTACATGAAATTTGAACTGTTCTTCAACTATTTGAAATAAATCAGGTCATGACGTCATCTGACGCATGTGTAGAACCGGTCGTCGTCACGAAAGAACCGTTTTTGGGTGGTCTCCCCCCTCCCTATCGAAAATTGTCGATGTTGGGGTGAAAAAATTAAGGTTTTTGACCAATGTTTCGATATTTTTCAGGCGAAGGATTGAGCTTCACTATAATACCGAGTTTGCGAATTTTTGTTCCGTGTGTCGAAAGTTTTAGCGGACACACAAACACACAAACACACATACATACATACATACATACATACATGCACACATTTTCGCTTTCATATATCAAGATGGATTTTGTCAGTTAATACAGCAGGGCTCAATCAACATTCTGTAGTGCTCTGGGAGTCATTGAAAGAGGGTGTCGCGCAGGCAACGCAGGAGTTTATTGCCCCTTAATTATCGTGTTACACAACTTTTGTGTAGCTAAATGTTCGTATTGCATTTTCCAATCCACATTTTATTGCCTTGCATATGATTTAGTTTTACGTTGCTATATTTTCAGATTCTCCGATGGATTCAAGCACGTTAAAACATCGAGGATGCCTCAACAAGGCCACTTCTTTCTGCTACGTGTGTGGGGACTTCACAACAGTTGAACAGCGTCGAACCATCACTCCTCTCGTCAGAACCGCCTACTTCCACTATTTTGATTGTAAAATTGGTGATTACAACAAGTCTTGGTCTCCACACATCTGTTGTTAATCCTGCTTAAATGGAACAAATGACAAGAAATCAGCTTTCAACTTTGCAGTGCCGATGGTTTGGAGAGAGCCATGAAGCAACGAAGATGAGTTTCATTTTTGTCTAACTAATATAACTGGTTTCAATATATCTTCTAAATAAAAGATCAAATATCCCAACCTTTGATCTTCTATGAGACCCGTTCCCTATCCAGATGATCTTCATGCACCCACACCTCCAGTAAATAAGACTCTTCTCTCCTCACCAGATAAAGAAATGTGTTCAAGGAAGCATTATGGCGAGCCAATATTTTTGGAAGATATTGAGTCTACATATCCAGGAACAAGTGGCAATAAGCTACACTGGATCACGCAAGAAGTCCTGAATTATCTTGCGCGTGATTTGTATCCGTCAAAAGACAGCCAGAACTTTTGACTTCTCGGGGTAAACAGTGGAACCTAGTCCAGGAAGATGCAAGGATCATCAGTTTAAGGAATCTGAACAAATACCTAGTTTCTTTTTCGACAGGGAAAACAAGTTGTGATACTGCACAAACATACCTGGCTGGTTCGCTTTCCGTGGTTTGCTCCATAATTCGTCAGACGTGTCTTTTTATAGACACATCCATGCGAAGTCTCAACGGTGTGCTTCTGCAAAACGTAAATAAATATCCCAGCCTTCCCATTGCACACTCTGTCCATTTAAAGGAGTAGTATGGCAATATGGAGCGTCTTTTAGAAAGTATTAAGTACAACGAGTACGAGTGGAGTATGTGTGAGGACTTCGAGGTACTTGGTCTTCTTATGCGCATGCAAGCGGGCTTCACAAAACACTGTTCTTTTCTCTGTTCCTGGAATAGGTGAGCTGTATTCCAGTATTACAAGTAGAAAGACTTGGGGACTAGATGCACTTTTGTTCCTGGCGAAGACCGCGTCAAGGGGAATCCTCTGCTGGACATAAATAAGGTGCTTCTTCCTCTTCTTCACATCAAGCTTGGTTTGATAAAGAATTTCCTGAAATGAGTGTAAGATGTTGATGTTACTACAGAAGAATGATCATTATTATTAGTAATTAAGAAGAATTAGACTACATAACTTGTCCACATTGAACTCGAAGGTGACAGAGTTGTAGTTAACTGGAGAAAACATCAATGGGACATAGTTTCATAGTTAAGCATACATAAGGGAGAAAACATGTTAATGCTCTTTAGATTTTGAGACGTTATGAATTCTCTGAAGAAATGATAAGATAGTTCGGGCTACTAGATCGTAGAGATGATTCCAGTATCCTTTTTATGGTATATTAATCTTTAATACATGTACATGATGTACATTAGGAGGGGCATACCTTCTTGAGATGTAGATGCATTACCTATTGATCAATAGATAATACTAGCAGTTAATACCAGCTTAGCTCGGAGCTTATGTACTGTACATAATTGTATGTGCATATATATATATGTATATATATATACATATATATATACTTATATATATGTATATATATATATGTATATATATATATATGTGTATATATGTATATATGTATATATATATGTGTGTATATATGTATATATAAGTATATATATGTATATATATGCATATATATATGTATATATGCATATATATATGTATATATAAGTATATATATATGTATATATATGTATATATGTATATATGTATATATATAAGTATATATATATATGTGTATATATATGTATATATATATGCATATATAAGTATATATATGTATATATATGTATATATATGTATATATGTATATATATGTATATATACATAAATATGCATGCATATATACATATATATACATATATATATACATATATATGCATATATACATATATATATGCATATATATACATACATATATATATAAATACATATATAAAATTAAAATTACAATTGAATTTACCAAAATGATCCAAGATGGTAAAATTAAAGTAAATTATAAATATTAAAGAATTGATATGTATAAAATTATCTCAGCCAGATATAAAAGCTCGATAAAACCAAATAGGAAATAGAGCTTATAATATGAGCAAACAATTAATAAAATAGGTAAAAACACACTTTGAAATGAGTTAAAAACATATTTAATCTGAAAAGGAAACGCTAGATAAATGGATAGTCCTTAATCCGCGGAGTTTCGAAGAAATACTCTCCTTCTTATCAGAGGGTAGGAATTAGCAAAATCCGGTCCCGGATTTTGCATGCAGAAGTATTTGATGACTGCACTTGTTAGATGGTCTTTAATCGGCAATAATTAATATCAGTTAGAAAAAAAAATTCGGCTGATGTCGCGCTACTGATACGTATTCGAAAAAGTATCAAAAGGTTATGATTTTCTTCAATAATATACTACATTCAATAGAAGGCTGGTCGTTAAATTTACCCGCAGGTAAATCAACTGCCGATAAGAAAATCGAAATAAGAAGATTTATTTTAACTTTAATTAACCGCTGATAAATAAATACCGAGTAAATAATACAAAGGGCAAAACAAAAAGAGCAGGTGTACATACTATACTTGACTACATTTGCTAAGTGTTTTATCAGTTTGAAATTAAAAAAAAAAAAATCTACTAATGACGGCCCACTGCTACTATTCAGAAAACGGGCATGTGAGTGAGAAAAATAATTGTGCTTCCAGGCTGCACTTCCATACACCACTACATTTATATTTGACATCTATCGCCCCCACAACAGCGAAGTTACTGTCTTTAAGAGCATATCGGAGAGAAGTGATATCGTGTCTGCTCATCATTCGGCGAACATTCGCATCTGTTGTGACTTCAATTTCTAGAATGAATGTGGAATTGCTGACCCATCGAACATGACAGATGATGAGTGGGGGTCGGTCATGATTCACCATTGGCTATGACCTCACTCAGATTGTTCACGAATCCATCCGTGTGCCTGATATTCCGGTCAGTACGCTATGCTTCTAGACCGTTTTCTCACAACTCCCCCTGAGATATGTTCATGTTCCGTTCTGTCTCCTCTAGGATCGACCATTCGGTTGTATCAGTCAAGATGAAACAGAAATGCAAAAAGTCTTCAGACGTACCTCTCCACCGTACTGTATATCGATACTGGACGGCTGACTGGGATAGCTTCCGTACATTTATATCTGATCTACCCTTGCATTCCATGTTTGAAAATATGTGTCCTACATAGTATCAGACCTGCCCGAATGCTCAATTATAGGCATAGACCGATTCATACCATCCAAAAAGTTCCAACAAAAAACTAACAGCCAGCCATGGTTTTCAGAATGTGCTGCTGCCATCGCGCACAGAAATAACTTTTCCATAGCTAGCAACGTAATAGATGTACTGAGAAAGAGAGCTATATGCTCAGTCCGTTAAATCTAAAGTAGCTGAACATCGGCTTGGTTCCCGCCAGTTTTTGCAAATAGCAAACAGGATCCTGGGATGATGCGTGCGTTCTATCCCAACCATCATCAATGGACTTGAGGTCCTCTCGTCAGCATCTGACAAGGCCAAACTATTTGCCAATAATTTTGCCGCTAATTCTACCCTATGCGAAGAAGGCCATGGACTCCCCATATTCCATCCTATCAAAGGTAACACGCTATGCAACATACAAATGTCTGTGTGTGAGATCGCGCAGCTAATCAATAACCTTGATTCCAGTAAAGCAACTGGCCCTTACGACATTCCAATTATAGTGTTAAAATGCTTAAACTAGAACTTGCCCCCATACTTACAAAACTGTTTAAGCGTTACTTTAAGAAGTGCGTCCCAACACTCTGGAAAACTTCGTCAGTAGGCTTTCTAATTAAGAATTCAGATGATCGTTCATCCCCCTCTCAATACAGACGAATAAGTCTCCTGTGTGTCATGAGTAAGTTGTGGAATCCATATTAAATAGAAAAGTATTCACCCACCTCAGCAGTAGCAACCTTATTAATGCCATGCTATACGGGTTCCATTTTGCCAGATCTACATCATATGTGCTAACGGTAATATCTCATAGGATAAGCGAATCTCTCGACAAAGGCTTCCTTTCTATAGTCATTGCGCTTAACATATCAAAGGCCTTCGATATTTTATGGCATAAAGGCCTATTTTACAAGATTTCCAGCTACGGTATAACTGTAAATGTTTTCTCAATCATTAAACCATTTCTCTCTGATAGGCTCATAAGTGTAGTGGGTTATGGGCACAAATTAGACGCCAACAGTATTAATGCTAATGTCCCTCAGGGGTGCATGCTGGGCCACACTCTCTTCCTGATCTATATCAATGATCTCCCTAAACACATACTTCAAGCATTCGTTGACATCCATGCTGATGACACGACCATCTATGGCAACAGATACAAAGGCCATAAATGACAAAGTTCTCTCTGAGTCCTCTTCTCTGATCTTGTGTGCGTGGTACAGTGGGAGAAGAGGTGGCTGGTTTTCTTTAATGCATGTAAAACAAGCTCCTCCGTTTCAACGCTTTGATCCCCATCTGTGATCAATTGAAATGGATGGCTCTCGTCTAGGCGAAGCTGCATGTTTTGAAAAACTTCTGGGTTTGAACTTTACTACTGGCCTGAAATTGAACCCGTACATCATTCAGTTGCCAAAGTTGCTGGAAAAAATAGTGGGGTCCTTTTACCGCTCCAGAGGATATCTACCTACTGATGGAATTCTCTATCCATATAAAAGGCAAGTACTGTTGCTACGGCTGTCCAGGTTTTGCTTAAAACAGCCTATCTTTCTCGACATAGTATTAAATAGGCTTCGTGGCTTAGTGGGAGATGCCCCTTTATCTTCCATGCAACCCTCTCTGCCCGGCAAGTAATATATTAGACGAAAACGTGTCTGCCTATTAGTGATTTAGTTAAATATGTAGATCATTGGAATACATCGTCAAACTAAAGTGTACTACAAAATAACTGCCTTACACACATTAAGTTTTTTTTTTTACACAATGATCACCACTTATCAACGCCCGGAAGCCACTCAGGGATAAGGGTTATTGCAAGTACATTACCTTAGTGTGGAGATTTGATGAAGGATTTACTTGAGGGAGCGGTTCATTAGGAATTTGTTAACATTGGACTTGAATACATCCAAGTTGTAGTCCGGTGGGAAGCAGGCAGACGAAACAGAGTTTCGCAGGCGTGCAGTTCTAAGAAAGAAGCTTTGTTCATGGAATCCGCGTTTTGATTTAGGCACAG